>NC_025686.1:6144297-6169964 GCF_000633955.1 Camelina sativa
GGCCTCTGCTTCCCCTGTTTCGATCGTTTCCCAGACTTTGTTCACTCACAGCACTACCGTCATCTTCATGGCCCACAACGTATAGTTGGTTGTGGTAAGCATTGGACATTGAAGGGATGAAGTACCGGTCTCCTTTGGTATGGACGTCATAGCAACGATTTCACTCATATCTCTTACACCGATTTTTGTTTAGCCACGAACAAGAAAGAAAAGTTTTGTTTAGAGATTCAATATAAGCTCTGATACCAAATATTGAATCAAACACAAGAATAATGAATAACTCTCGTTTATTACTTTAGAAACTTCTCAAAACTAAAGCAATCTCAATCTCTCTAATAAGCTATGCAACACCCTGCATCTTCTTATATAGAGAGAAGAATAAATATTCATCCTAACAACTTTAGGAAACATTACATAATTTAGATATCTCCTAAATCTTTATATATGTATATTTAGATATCTCCTAAATATACTTAGCTTAAACCTCAAGCTATTTCAAGCTTACACTAACAGAATCCATCATATGTCATAATCAATAATTACGTAGAAATTTAGATAAAACAGTAGAAGTTTATCTGGCTAACGAATTAGAAATCCGTTACTTTACTTCCTTGTACTTGAATTCAAAAGTGATACAATCTTTATGTTTCATTATCTTATGAAACTCCAATATCATTGTTGCCAACAAACAACATTGCTNATATGTATATTTAGATATCTCCTAAATATACTTAGCTTAAACCTCAAGCTATTTCAAGCTTACACTAACAGAATCCATCATATGTCATAATCAATAATTACGTAGAAATTTAGATAAAACAGTAGAAGTTTATCTGGCTAACGAATTAGAAATCCGTTACTTTACTTCCTTGTACTTGAATTCAAAAGTGATACAATCTTTATGTTTCATTATCTTATGAAACTCCAATATCATTGTTGCCAACAAACAACATTGCTTATTTGCTCTCACCAGTCACTTAACTTTTTCTGACATAAAAAAAAAAATCAAAACAAAATAATTTAGCTGTAAGTGTCAAACACGGTAAACAATTGTAGATATGTTTCCTCTAGAAGATGGTTTGATCTTTGTTGGTCTTATGATATTAATATTCGTTTTCTCGAAAATAGTCTTTGCCCATAATTTCCTAATAAACTATCTCCATCATACAAAAAATTAAATCACTATACGATCAAACAATATAGGAGGTATATTCAATCAAACATTTCAAGTGATTTGTGTAAATGCAGATTTCGTCGAGAATTGGATTATTTGAGATTTAAAATCGTTGAATCCAAATATGGTAGGAATGATATATATGCGCATGATCTCATGTGGTTTGATGCATGTAAGGACGATTGTTGAGGCTCTATTTCATGTAGCAAGTCTCCAAACCGTGGAGAAAATCATAAGAACAAAGCTGTTGTGTGGACTCAATAAATCAGCTTAGTGTGAACCCATCTGTTTTTAAGAAAGTCTAAGATATTCACGTTTTTATTTAAAAAAAAAAAGTCGAAGTGTTAACGCATAGGCCTGACCCTATGGTAATGCATGAGAAGACGTCTTCTAAAGATTCTAAATGAGAATGAAGATCTTTTGGTCCCAACGCATAAGTCTCCAAAGAACCAAATACGGAAAATACCATATACATATATATTTATATATTACAATTGGTGAATGTTTCTTGATGGATTGCATTTAAATATGCACGTCGTGGATGGATTTTTAATCATGTGAAGGTTGACGAGTGTTTTCTCTAGATTGACACTTCGTTTCCAAACTAAAGTGGTTAGGAAGGCTTATGTGAACAACTCTAGATTTATATCGGCAATGATCATATGTAGCCCAAGAAGTGGTGGGCGAGTGGTAGGACTAGCGTGGGGAAAGGGTGCAACTCCCATACCCAAGTTCGATCCTCCTCTGTTGCTGTTATCAACTGAGAAGTCTGTTAGGTGGACCTTGGTTTACCTAGTAATTAGAAATGCAGGCAGTCTGATTACTCCCGGACGTTAGTCCGAAAACACTTCAAACTTGGGTTAGGCAGTGTGGTAGTCCAACATCTAGATGTTGGCGACGAGTCCAAATGGTAGCACTTCGGTACGTTCCTCCCAAGACTGACCGGATCAGCCGATCAGGTATATCAAAAAAAAAAATGATCATATGTATGTAAAGAATTCTTCATGAAATGGTCAGACTGTCGACGAAATATCAATATGGTTCGAGGAAAATCTCTGTTGGTGTGGTAATCACCAAATCCTGTATATCACATATTCAACAAGAAAATCTTCACATAAATGTATTTTTCATAAAGCATTTCAAACAATTTATTTGCTTTCTTGAAACTCTAGATACCATTAGAAGGGGTCACTCTTTCACATTTGACAACATATATTAAATCATAATTTTCCATAAAGCAAAGTGACTAATGTGAATAAAAAAATGACCTAATAACTTAATCTAACATTTCTTCGAATAATCATTATCATGTCTACTTATAATATATCTAGATTATTGTTGGGACTAGAACCCCCTTCGGGTTTGGATTCTCAGTCAAGAGCACAAAACGTTGATTTTTGGTCTCCTTTTAGGACACGTGTCACTAGCGGTCCGGGGGTCAATGAGCTTCGCATCAAGGCGGCTCGGTTCAGTGTCCTTTGGCTCGGGAACCAAAGAGAGAGTTCGGGCGCTAAAGTGAGCAAATGAGAGAAGTCTAGGATTAGGCGGAGAAATGTGTGGGTTATGGTGAGATTCGGTCAACTCGAAGATTCATATGTTATGGTTTAAATGCATATAAGAATCGAAACAGATACATTTATGGAGAATAATGACGTTTAATTGAAATTTGTCCCCAAAAAAAAAACGTCTAATTGACAAATTAATTTCTAGTACAAAAAACATGTATAGCAATTAATATATTCGTGGCTAAGCCTAAATATTTGTGGCATAAGCAAATAAATCATGAATAATCACCAAAAAATCGTAGATATAGCGTTGTAACCAAATTATTAGCGTCGCTTTTCGTGGTTGTGGAGTCATGAATTTGTCATTCACCGTTCGTGGCTAAATGTAGCTAAGAAACTATAACCATTAATTTGTGGCTAACTGTAGTTACGAAGCTACCACTATTATTTTGTGGCTAACTATAGCTACGAAATGGTCACAATCCTTAGTGGCTATATTATCCACGAATTGACCACACTATTTGGGTGGCTAACTAGCCACGTTTTTGTCACCACATTTTTCGTAAGAATATAACAACAAATTTACAAAGTAGAAATTTAGTAGCTAAGCTATTTCAGCCACGATATATGTTAGTGGCATTATTGTGACAACGTAGCCACTAATTTTATGAACATTAATGACAAAGTTAGTAGCTTCTAAAGCTACAAAAATAATTTGTTTCATGGCTGATTATTTGCCAAAAGATAATAATATTAATTACTAAAAACAAAAACATGTAACAAAAAGCCAAATTCACAAAATATGAAATCCAAATAGCGATATACATTATCATAATTAAGTAGTCTTATCTTTATATATTACCAAAAAAAACTAACTAAATAACTACTTATCTTACATTTAACCAAAAGACTTGCTAAATAAAAGTCTATCCGTTAGAAAGTTTTAACAAAAAAACTTAACCATCATTGCCCAAAATTTTAAAACCTAATGATGCACACCATGCATCTAAGTTGCCTTGGTGTGAAGCTGGAGCAGTTGCAGAAGATGGAACAGGAGTTGTAGAAGCTGGAGCAGTTGCAGAAGCTGGAACAGTTGCAGAAGCTGGAACAGGAGTAGCAGTAGCTGGAGCAGGAGCAGATGTTGTAGAAGCTGAAGCATGAGCAGCAGCAGAAGTTGTAGCAGGAGCAATAGTAGTAGAGGGTTGTCTAATTCCAAAAGACTGCATGATCAAATTAAGTGCTTTTCATGATGCACCAGCTCTTCCATAACCATTCCCATGTTAGTATTCAAGTCTCCAACATTGGTGTTGAGCGTCGTGAGGTTTGTCTCCAAACTAAAGATGCACACTTCCATGTCCAGGTTGTGAGAAATAGAAGCTGCTACTTTCTCAGATGGATTGATTTCCCGGTATTGAACACTGCCGATTCATAGACATACCCATTTTTAGACTGTCCACGCTGTGAGAGAAACAAAACAAATATCAAACAGTATTCAAAAGCAAAAATATATATAATGCAAATAGATAAACTTAAACAATCAAACAAAACAAAAAAAGAGCATGAGGCATTAAAAAGTTAAAAGATTTTTTAGAGAGTACCTTGAGATATTCTTTGTTCAAGATAATAAGAGAAGGAATAGCACCAGATGTGGCAGTTTGGTTGTGGGGAGAACCATCTTCAGATGTAATCTGTGCAGCAACTTCCTCTACTTCAATTACAAGACACTCAACACGAGCATCGATGAAAGTTCCATCTTTGTGTGTGTGTGTCTTCCACACAAGAACAGTTAAGGCTGGTGGTTCATCTAGACCAGACTCAATCATCTACAAAAACAAAGATGAAATATTAATGTAGATATGAAAGTAAATAATAAAAGAAGAGAAGTATAACACTTACCATCTCATGCTCAATCTGGAAAAAAACATAGAGGACCTGCACAATGCTTGTGAATCCCTTTGCCATCAGTATTAGATAAGAGGCTTCCAGCAGCATTCTTGCTCTTCTTCTTTGCTGGTTATGTTGCCCAATACTCCATTAGAAAGTCCCAATCAGCCTCACCAATGTACTTGGGTTTCTGATTTTCACTCTTCTTTTAGCTGATGCAGTCACAAACTGAAATCATAGTGTGCTTCTTCCAATGAAAGCGGACTGTCATGAAAACGAGGTCCTAGTAGTAGTGTTGATACAAAAAAAAAGGGAGAAGAGAGATTAGTAGTTTGGTAGTTAGTTGGAAAATATTGTTGACTTGGGGTATAGAAACATTAATTACCACAAACGTTTGCCACCAAATATCTTTCCTCTCATCAGGAACCTATGACCAGTTCCTCCATGATCCCATGAAATTTGTTTTCCATGTTGTTCGAAAAAACTTATAGATAGAGGGGTCAACACCAAACCTGAGAGAAGAGAGAGTAAAATTAGATTCAGGCTATGAAGAAACAAACACAATTGTAGTTCTTACAAACTAACCATAAAGCTCCATTGAGTTTCCTAGAGTGGAGGTGTGGCTGGGATTCTCTTTCAGGAGCACTCAGAAATGCATCGAGAGTTCGTTGGCTGTTGGTGTTTGCGTATGAAGGCATTGCGCTTGTAGAACGTGTGGCTCCTGGCTGTATGGAGCCTGGTGGTATGGCACATGGTGGCATCCATCTACGTTGCAGCTCTGCAGTTAGAAGCACAAAAAAAAACAAAAATAGGCATTGTTTTCATTTGTCAACCTATATATTGGTAATGGCATTGCCCCATCTCGGCGAAGGTTCAACGTATGTCTTTTACATAATGCGGCAAGATCCATCCTTGATTTAATGTTATCTTTAGTTTTCCCGGGAACATTTAAAACCATGTTGATGAGATTATCAAAAAAGTTCTTCTCGATATGCATGAAGTCAAGGTTATGTGGAAGAAGAAGATTTTCCCAATCTGGCAACTCCCAAAATATACTCTTTTTAACCCAATTATGATGAATACCATATCCTTTGATAGTTCGAACAGGCTGCTGGTGTCCATTCCCTCCACAATCAACTATTCTAAACAACCCCGTAATATTGTTTATTCTTTCATGAAGAATTTTCTCTCCATTTAACCATGGTGGATGATCGTCTAATACTTCATTCCCTCGTTGAAAGGCCTGAACATTATGCCTTTATGGATGATCTTGATGTAAAAACATTATGTGGAAATCAAACTAATTATGTTTCCTTCCATTTGTTAACCAAAATGATTTTGTCACATTTAGACAATATGGACAAGATAAACGACCATGCGTCGTCCAACCAGACAACATGCCATACGCGGGGAAGTCGTTGATTGTCCACATCAATGCAGCTCGCATCGTGCATTTGACCGTTCTTGACACATCATACACTTCCACAGCGTCAATACATAGACTTTGCAATTCTTCGATCAATGGTTGAAGATAAATATCTAGACTTTTTTATGGATGCTTTGGCCCAAGAACGAGTACCGATAGAAAAAAAAAATTATCTTTTCATGCACATATTGGGTGATGAATTATAGGGAGTTACAATAACAAGCCATACTGAATGTGCCTCCCCATTCATACCAACATGATTAAATGCATATGTTGATAAGCCTAGATAAATATTGCGAACTTTTGGCAGAAAAATTAGGATATACCTCATTAAAATGTTTCCATGCTACTCCGTCATATGGGTGCTGCATTTCTTCTTCAGTAGACATATGTTCATCATCGCATAGCCGTTGCAGTCGCCTCTAACTGGTATAACCTCTTCAACCAATCTGTAATCGGCATATAAAACAATCTCTGCTTAGGTATATTTTTCCCTTTCCCATTGTTCGAGTGGTATCTATCTTTATTACATAACCGACACTGCATAGATCTCGATCGTCTCCTTTCCAAAAGAGCATGCAATTATCCTTGCAAACATCAATATTATATACTGGTGGCCAAAGCTCTCTTGTCAGCTTCTTTGTCTCGTAGTATGATGCAGGAGCTTGATTTGGTGTGGGCAAAACAGCTTTGTTAGGCTGTTATAGCTCATCAACGCATGCTTCCACCATATTATAATCTGATTTTGCTTTCAACTTACGGGACACAAGGTACAACTGAGAAATTCCTTCCGGACATCCATCGTAAAGAGGCTCTTTAGCGGCTTCAAAACCTTCGAAAACACTATCAACATATGTATCTTCGTATGTTGTTTCCATTGTATTCTCTAATACATGTGGAGACGCCGCCTGTGGTACAATGTTAACATCTGCATGTGTAAAATACACATAAGTATTTTCTGGAGCTTGAAAGTTTGTAGCATTTGGCGGCAACATTGTGTCTTCACCAGTAAAATGACTTACCCCCAAGGATTCTCCAACATCATAATAATTTTATCCATTGTTCAACCAAATATAGTAATTTCTTTTAAACCCCACTCGATAAAGATGTCTAGTGACCGTTCTTGCATCATGCTACTTTCCATTCTTACACCTAGCACAAGGACACAACAAAGTGTTGGTTTCCGGATAAGATGCTTGATTACAAGCAAATTTGATAAAAACATCAATCTCCGCCATAAATGTTTCTGAAACACAATTTCTTACTGGATCAATACGTTGATCCATCCACTCTCGACTTTGAAAATAATAAGACATGAAATTTTTGAAAAAAAAAAAATCTGTTCCGATTTTTTTTCTTATTTACTTAATGGATTTGGAAAATGAAGCGAGAAACATTTTGCTTTTATAGAAAACGTTAGCCATGAACAAAACGTGGCTAATATAGCTACGAATTTGTTGTCATAGCTAAGAATTAGTTGTCATAGCCATGAAATAGCCACTTCATCAATTTGTTGCTACATGTAGTCACAATTACACACTAAAATTTACCGTGACAATATTTTGAATATATTCCCCAAACTATTACTTCTGTCGGACTAGTTGGATTTGATGGCTCATTCGGTGGGATAGCAACGAATATGTCACGAATGATTTTAGTGGAAACATTGTAGTCACTGTTTAGCTACGGATGATTAAGTGGCTATACAGCCATCTTACTTTTACTTTGACGGGATAGATAATTCGGTGGAGTAGTCACGAATGGGCCACGAAAGTAATTTGTGACAGTGAGATAGTCAAGATGTAGCTACGCATCCTATCGTGGTTATATAGTCATTTTACTTTTTCTGCGGTTCAGTGTGATGGGATGGATAATTCGGTGGAATAACCACAAAATAGCCACAAATTTTGTCCTGTCTATTTAGCCACGAATGTTTGTGTGACTTTGCAGTGACAAAGTTTGTCACGTTGTGTATTCGTGATTATTTCATGGCTAATTTGTCATGAATTTGCTATGAAATTCGTTGGTGGTTTATTCGTGGCAAATAAATTTTTAGTCACAATTATGGGTGACAAAAACGTGGCTATACATTTTTTTCACTAGTGTAATTCCATGTTTTAGTATAAATATACGACAATGTATGTAATTCCAAAAAAGGGAATGAATTTCAAGGCAAAAGCTTATTAATATACATTTTCACATAATTTGTTTTTGTGATCTGATTCATGTTTGATCTCTATATCAAATTATCAACAAGTGTGGGATCCGACTGTAACATCTACGAACCAAAGTGTCTGTTTTGGGAGTGGGTGTCGATTGACACAAGGAGGGTGTCGGTCGACACCACCATTTTTTTGGTTCGAACAGACTGATTTAAATTGTCTATTTTGTTCGGTTTGGTTTAAGTGAAACCTTAAAACTAGGCTATTTAAAGGGAAAGTCGACCTAGGCCATTGAGTTTAGAGTTTTTGCCCTTCCCGAGAGTTTGAGAAAAAGAGAAAAAGTTCTAGAGAGTGTTCTTGAGAGATTTTTGGAGATTCTTGGCTTGTTTTGTGAAATCTGTTCCTGTGGAGTGGAGATTTTGTGCTAAGAACGAAGGAAAAGTCTTCGAAGGGGTTGGATTTATTGTTTTTGGGTCAGAATTTTCTGCAAAAGAGGTGAGTGCATGATCATGGCTGATCTAAGCCTGAGATCTCCTTTGTTTTGCTTGTTTAGGTTGTTTATGGTGTTTTTATTGCTTGTTATGGCTACTCACTACAAAAAAAGTGTGGTATTACATCATTTATTTTCTATTTTTGCATCAGTTTTAAGTGATGCAAAAATAATTTGCATCACTTTAATGAATTATTTATATTTTGTTGATGCAAATAATTTGTATCAATTGAAATAAATATTTGCTTCAGTTATTAGAATTGATGTTCATTTACATCACTTCTAAAATTGTTACAAGTCTTACATCATTTTTACTAAATTGATATAAAATATTTGCATCATTTATCAGAAATAATGTTAAATATTTATATCATTTCAGAAAACTGATGTTGAAATTAATATTATAATAAATTATAGGAAAATATTTTTTTTAATATAATATTTAATAATTTATATATAATCATATTTGTTTATATATTCATTTTATAATTTAGCTATATTATTTATACTGTATTTATGGGACCCACACAAAGTTGTTATCCCATTAAAATGTACATATATAGTAGGACTAAGTGAAGAGATTATATAGGAGCAATATTGAGAACATTTTTCTGATACAGCCGATGTGGGATAACAAACTCTAATCGGCTATTTGTTTTTTTCTTTTTCTTTTAGTTCTGTTAATATATTAATTTGACATATAATTTTACTAGCATCATTTTCAAAATGATGTAAATTTTGGATCATTTTTATAAGTGATGTTAATATAAATTAATAAATACATCAATCATTAAGTGAAGTAAATTTATATATTTTGTGTCAGTATTCTGAAAGTGATGTAAATGATTTATATTTGCATCGATTATAGTGAAATGATTCAATAATAATATCGATTATTGTAACTGATGTAAAATTATAATTTTTGTATCAATTATTAAAAAGTAATTTAAAATAATATCACTTAGTTTTGTGATACTATTTAAGTGATACAATATGTCTGTTTTTTGTAGTGACTACATGGTTCCTATGGTTTCATGTGGCTTCTGGTCGAGTTTTGGACGAATTGTAGATGGAGAGAAACGGAGTTTCAATTTTTGGCTTCGAGCAGAACGTGTCTGCGGAGTCGGTATCGATGGACACCAGGTGGGTGTCGGTCGACACCAAGGTGTTGATGGTGCGGAGACTTGGCGAGTGTCAGTACTAGGGTTTTCGGGTTGAGGAGGGGTGTTGGTCGACACTAAGGAGCAATGTCGGTCGACACCGAGAGGCAGTGTCGGTCGACACTAAGAGGCAGTGTCGGTCGACACTAAGAGCCAGTGTCGGTCGACACAAACCCTTTTAGCAGGCGGTTGATACTTGTTTTTCTGGTTTGTTTGTGTTTGTTTGATGCTTGTTTGACATTAGAATCTCAGTTACTTGTGTATATAGCCCAGTACATGAGAGAATTGTCTCACTGAGTGTTTATGACTAAACTCATGCATCTCAATTTGTGTTTGTGGTGCAGGTAAAGGCAAAGTGTGATCGTGGAATCAAGGCGATGAAGATGAGGATGTTCTAGAGGCTTGGTTGTTTGTTCTATGCTGTTGTTAGGTTGCTAGAATGGAACATAGTGGTCTATAACGGATGTTTTGGTTGCTGATTTATTGTTCTATGACATGTGGTATTGATGGTTAGATGTTATTGAATTATTATTTGGTTATTTTATTCATTGGTTTATTGTTTGGTTATTTCTGCTATTTGGTTTGAATGTAGTGAGGTGGATAGTGAGTATGAAATCACTAGGTTATTTTTTATTTATCGTACAATCCTCTCAAATCCCCCCTAGACCATGAGAATCAAAATTATGTATCACAACTTTGCACCCAAACTCTCAAGAATCAAGCTAATGATATTTTTATTTTTGGCATACCTTGCCATCCAAGCTCCAACGACCATATTCTTTATTTTCTACAATTTATTTTCTAATTTTTTTTTTTTGAATGAAGGTAAAATACATTCAACCAAAAAAAAATTATTACAATATATGCATCTTTAATTTGAAAGTTGTTTTGAAAGAAGATCTTAAAAAATCACATAAGAGTTTCATAAAATATATATTTTTTTCAATTTTTCTAATCATTAGAACATTGTATATGAGTCTCTAAAGTGTTTTGTTCTTTTCACAAAGTCCGGATTCTTTATGTATCGTTCTTTAGGCTCTAAGTGTGTGACTGAAGCTGCATATTAAGAATATTGAGTGATATATGCTCTTGTTCATCCATTGATTGAGCGAGTCAATCCTCCCCGCCCTACACTTTCAATCTATCATCAATTCGGTTAGCAATTAAGAGTGAAGACAAGTTTGTTAATCTCTATCTCTATTCCATAGACAAGTTTGTGTCGATCGTACTACAAATAAAGCTTCCCTTTGTTTTGGTTTTCTTCTTACTCTTGCATCGTTAGATATTATATATTGGTGGATGAGGAAAACACACATGTATGGTTTTTAATATCTAACTGAATTTATTATGTTTGAGGTAAAAGATATATATATATATATATATATATATAGCTAATAGTCTTAAATTTGTTATAAAAAAAACAAACCTAGTAGTCTTAACTAAATTTGGGGGAAGTCGTGTGCGGACTTGTTCAACGTTAGGTAGCTTTCACTTCTTCATATTTTTGTATTCAGTTTCTTTAAATAAATGATATGAATCAATACGTAATTTGGCTAAGGATATGAAGCAATTCGTAATTTGGCTATGGGCTAGACCATTCTTTCAGGTGTTGGACATATGAACCAAGTTTTTTTTTGTTTTTTTTAATAAAATATTAAATTATATTTAAAATAAAAAAATATCATTTTACATCTGCTTCTTTAAAAGAATTATTGAAAAAGAATCTAACAAATTTCCTACCTTTTCAAAAAATTTAAAAATTTGAAAAACCTCCTAGCTTCGAGTGGCAAACCATGCCTAAAGCCCCGATTTGTAGTGGCGATCTCCCAAAGAAGCAATAGCCAAGAGTTTTGCTCACACCTGCTTATCTATTCATCCAATCATAGTTATTTATGAAATAGGCACTTTCCCATGTCGTCTTGCATTTCTTTCCTGCCAAATAAAATGAATGGTAAGTTGGAAAGTGTATCTCATTAAAAAAACCCTGTACTTGATCAGATGGTGACTCTGAAACAGAAGCCACTAACTGCTGCCAGACTGTAGAGAATTTATGCTGGTAGAGAGTCCATGCTATACCAGACCAAACTGCAGCAATGTATTGACTGGAGAAAAACAAATGGTCTCTAGTCTCAACCAAGGCAGAGCATGAAATGACCCGACCCTTTTTTTAAAAAAATAAAAATAAATAATAAATAAGAAATATAATAATAATAATAAATAAACTACAACTAGTGGTCCCATACCCGCTAGCCACCTAACCACAATTACAATCAACAGCGAAAATAACTAATATCATTATCAAATAAATAACCAATAATAATCCAATAACTATAACATAAGCAATATCCAAAGTTCAACCAACAGGAATCATAGAACCAGCAACCTAGCAATGTTTCTAATGATCCAACTCTAGCAACCTAGCAATGACAGACAACAACCAATCGAGTCCCTAGAACATCCTCCTCTTCATTGCCTTGATTCCACGATCACACTTTGCATTTACCTGCACTACAAATACAAATTGCAATGCATGAGTATTTTAAAAACACTCAGTAAGGCAATCCTCCCATCTACTGGGCTATACACACAAGCAATAGAGACATCTCTAACCATCAACCAACAATCAACAATCAACAATAACAAACCAGGACACATCATCGACCGACACAAACATACATCGACCGACACCAGATGGAGATGCATCGACCGACACAAGGTTGCATCGACCGATGCTAGATGCACTTGCATCGATCGACACTCGCACTGCATTGACCGACGCATGCTCGACATAACATGAAAACCCTAGGTTTTACGCGCCGTCCTCGCACTTGCATCGACCGACGCACAAAGAGCATTGACCGATGCAATGTTGAGCATCGTGTTTCCCCGAAGCTTCTCGCCGGATCTTCGTTCTTACAACAACAAAAACTCGATCACAAGCCACAAGAAAGCTTCCTAACGTCCCAAATAACAATCTAACAAGCCTAACAACACATAACAAGCAAATCAGAGAGATCTCTAGCTTAGATAAGCCATGGTCATGCACTTACCTTTGCCAAGACGATTCTGAACCTCAAACAAGCAAGAAGACACTCCTAGCAAGCTCCTACAACGTTCTAAGCCTTAGATCTCACCAGGAAACGCACAAACCTCCAAGAATCTCCCAAAATGCTCAAGAACTCTTAAGAACCTTTTCTATCTGTTGTTTTCTCTCAAAAACGGCCAATCTCGTCGAATGAGACAAAAACACGAGTTAAGGGTTTTCCCTAACCCAAAAGGCAGCGTTTAACTTAAAACTCAACCGAGAAAACCGAACCTGCATCGACCGATGCACCCCTAAACCGGAAATTTGGTTCGCGGATGTTACAGAGCAAAACACGCAGTTCACAGCACAACCATTATTCCAAAGTAACATTCGATCTCCAGTTGACAGTCGATTTTGCACAGGTAGCCAAGTACAGAAAGAGTACATTAGGGTTGCACGAGCAAACCATACTCCTTTATGCCAAGCTACTTGGTTTGAAGTTGTTTGTATATGGTTCCATTTGTCTTTGGTGGACCAAGTTTCAAGGTCCAAGTTTTAAAGACACGGGATAATCAAGATCAACCAATAAGAAATGTTCAGTAATCTCAAATAATATATATTCGATAAAAAAAAAAGATAATACTTACCCTGTTTTATAACATAGGATGTGTTTTAAAGAATTTTTTTTTGTTTCGTAATATTGGATGTTTTCAAGTTTCTATGCAACTTTTAAATTAATTTAATATTTTCTATTATACAGTATTATTTATGATTGATTGAACTTTTTAAAGTAAATACTTTTTAATCTGTGTGTTTTTAGTTATAACATCCTATATTTTGAAATGAAAGAGTATATTATAATACTAACATTCTATATTTAGAAATGAAAGAGTATATTATAATACTATTGACATCGTTTGACAAAAAATAAATAAAATATTAATAATATTTGACATCAAAATTTTATCTCTTTTTTCTCCATTACTCAAAATAGTGTGCACCACGCATGATCATTATTTCGTGCAAGAATGAATTATACTCAAAATAGTTGTCGACATTAATTCCTGATTAATGATTAAGGAAGAAGTAAATATATTTTTCTCTTCTGTAGAAAATTGAACAATTTCTGAAAATGATAAAGAAAGCATATATATATCTAAGATCCTAAAATTGATAATTTGATGAGAACAAGAACATAAATACGTTATTAGACTCCCATAAATAGGAATTACAGAATATATTTATTTATATAGGGATGAATTAATTTTGAAAATTTTAAACAAATATAAATACAAATAGAAGAATATATTATAAAAAGAAAAATACAGATAAATTTCTTAAACTAAGACGTTCGCAAATTAAATATTTATGATTTATGATTTTTTATTTTCGAATTTCTAATCATCAGACAATTTTTATCAAACTCCATTAAAAAAAAAAAGATAATAATATGTCTTTAACTCACATATTCATGTTAATGAAAAAAGCAAACATATATTTATTATAAATTAATAAAACAAGTGAGTCATAATAGTATATCCTAATTCTACACCCCCAATCTAGAAACAAGACTTTGGCGCAAGTCATCAACATATAGTCAAGCCGCCCCTACCTACCAAATTGATTAAAATCATATTAACATTCATTATCTAGATAACTTCGAATTGTAAATACTAATTAAATAACAAAACTATCAAACTTATACGTAATCCTTTACCTCTATATAAATTCCATAACAGAAGATCACACATATACACAAAATTGGTAGAACGAAAAAAATGGCAAACATCTCCCTCCCTACGTTCATTTTCTCCTCACTTTTGCTCATCTCCACCGCGACGGCTGCTACATTCGACATCCTGAACCAATGTAGTTATACCGTATGGGCCGCTGCGAGCCCTGGAGGTGGCCGACGTCTAAACTCGGGCCAGTCATGGAGGCTAGATGTCGCAGCCGGCACTAAAATGGCGCGAATTTGGGGTCGGACCAACTGTAATTTTGACTCCTCGGGCCGTGGCCGATGCGAAACTGGTGATTGCAGTGGTGGACTACAATGCACCGGTTGGGGTCAGCCACCAAACACGTTGGCTGAGTATGCTTTGAACCAATTCAACAACTTAGACTTCTACGACATCTCACTTGTCGATGGATTTAACATTCCTATGGAGTTTAGGTAAGAAAAATTAGTGAAGATGGTATTTCCCCCATTTAGATTAGAACCGTACAAGCTCGATCCTGATAAGTTTTTCTTTTATGGGCGATCTATGTCCAGCCCAACTAGCTCAAACTGTCACCGGATAGTATGCACTGCGGACATAAACGGACAGTGTCCAAACGTGTTGAGAGCCCCGGGTGGATGCAACAACCCTTGCACGGTTTTTAAGACGAACCAGTACTGTTGTACCAACGGTCAGGGATCATGTAGTGACACTGAATACTCAAGGTTTTTCAAACAGAGGTGTCCTGACGCCTACAGCTATCCACAAGACGACCCCACCAGCACTTTCACTTGCACGAACACTAACTACAGGGTCGTGTTTTGTCCTAGAGCTAGGGTCGGTGCTACTGCATCCTACCAGCTCCCGATCCAGATGGTCACCGAGGAAAATTAATAGACTCGTATCTATTGTATGTGTGTGTGTGAGTACGCACGTAGATATGCGTACGCGTAACGCGTGTTATCATGTTTACGTGACTGTATATTCAACGCTTATGGATAATAATGAACGAAGTAATAATTACGTTGGTCGACCCACGTATAAGTTAAACTTATATTATTTCTTTCTTTCCAGTCATACTATTATTAATTAAAACTTAATTTTAAAATAACAGTACTTGGAACTTGTTTTGACTAGACTCTTATATGTTTTCTTCTCCTACAGGATTTTGAAAATTTTAATTTTAGAAATTAATCTATCTAAAAAGATAATTAAGTATCTACTATATTAATTGGGAAGTACAAATATGAAACTAACCTTAAATGTGTAAAAAATTACATTCAATTGCCACTAGAAAAACTTAATTAAGATTAATAAATTAATATAATTAATTAAAAAACGAAAATCGGAGATACATTAAATAAAATAAATTGTAGAAAGGTACAAAAAAATCTATCTGCATCAAAACTAATCCGTATTAAAAAAAAAATTAACAGCTAAGATTTTAAAAATCTAATCAAATAAAATGTACAACTACAAATTTTATCCTACTATATTAATCGAGAAGTACAAATATGAAACTAACCTTAAAATGTGTAAAAAGTACATTCAATTTCCATTAAAAAAACTTAATTAAGATTATTTAATTATTTAAATAAATAAAATTAATTAAAAATAAAAATAGGGAACACATCAAATAAAATAAATTGTAGAAAAGTAAAAAGAATCTATTAGAATCAAAATTAATTTGTACTTAAGAAAAAATTAACAGGTAAGATTTTAAAAACCAAATCGCATAAAATATACACAAATTTTATCAAAAAAAATTTCCACCACAGGTTAGAATTATTACAGACAAGAAAAGGAAGCCACAGAAAAAAACAATGAATGTTGTTTTCAAAAAGACTTTTTAGAAATTTTACTAGCTATATTTAGTTGTTCTTTTTTACATGTTAGTAAGGATTGTGTTTAGTTGACAAAAGTTTAAACAATTTTATTCATTACATACAAATATTTTATTGACAGTTTTTCAATAAACATTTTTAAAGTACAAAAATTATAATATAAGCAAACTAAATTTTTAATCATAAACTATTATAAATAACATAATAATAAAATAAATTATTACAAATTTTTATTAAAAAAATGTTTATCCTGTGATTCTCCGCGGGTTAGTATCTAGTTTTAATGTATATAGCAGAACAATGAGACGTATTTAGTACAACCATTCTATAATTTTCAAAAGAAAATGAAAAAAACATTATTTCTGCCTAATAATAATTTCACTTTTTACTATTCATAATCTTCTGAATATAAATTTAAGAAAAAGAGAAAATTTTGGACTAGTACAAAAAAAATACTTTTTTGTGTTTTAGTTTTGTTTTTTTCTTTCTTTTTTCATCATTATATCAACAAGGTCTGATCCATGGTTAATCCTTACAACGCAGGATAACGTGATTTAATGAGAAACCAAATTCTAGCGGAGTTGGTTATAGAGGTGGTACGATAACCACTTGAATAAAAAACTTCCCTTGTGTTCAGTGGATGAATAACGAATAAAACCTCTGAAAATCTTAAAATGGTGGATGGGGCATCAGTGACGGTGCGATTTGTTTGCTATATTTTGCGTTGGAATCTACTGAACTCATTAATCACTGATTATTCTAGTCATGACTCATTTCTCAGATTTTGTGTTGTTTTGAGGTATAGCAATTGAGATTTTGTGTTTTTTTGAGATAGCAATTGAATTCGATAAGAAATGCGAAAATATACATATACATATACAGAAATACAAAATTTAATAGATCGCTATTTTTTTGTAACATCCACGAACCGGAATCCCCAGTTTAGGGGATATGCATCGGTCGATGCAAGGTCGGTTCACTGGTATAAAAAACATCTACAGCCACTAAAATTTTCATGGCTGAACCATAAAATTCGTGGCCATTTCATCATATAGCCACGATTAGTCACGAAAAATAATGTGTTTATAGCCTCGTAGCTATTTTTTCGTGACTTTTTCGTGTCTGTTTAGCCACGTAATTGACACGAGCGTTTCGTGGAACATTTAGTCACGAATGACCATATTTTCTGCTACGAAGTATCAGTAGCTACTTGGTACGAATGACTAGTCTAGCTACGAATTTGTGACTAATTATTTTGTGGCTAATCGTGTATTTATACAAAAAAAAAATTAATTTAAATTGTAAAAATCAGAAATGTGAAATGAAATTCCACATTTAAAACCATGAAATCCATATACCAATATCTTCAATTACCATGCACAAGCATTCTTATCCTTAACTATAAACTCTCAAACACATTTTAATTATAATTTTGCATCATATCTATTAACTACAAACTTTGCCTTTAATCTGTAATTATATATATAATAATAATTGTTAAAAAATATTTAATAGTCAAACAAAAGGTGAGACACTAAAACGTTTAAGATGCAACGTTTAATCGTGACTGTGTGTATTCTTATAAATCCGGAATCCCCTTTTCGTTTTGATAACAGATAAGAAACAGGAAAACCCTAATTTGAGAAAATCATGAGAATCGATTATATTTCTGAACTTCATCCCGGAAGGACGAGTTGGTGTATCCACGCCAAGGTCTTAAATTCTTGGCATGTCAACAAATTCTTCACAAAACGAGTTCTTCTTCTTGTGGACGAAAATGTTAGAGGAGTTAATAGAACGCGAATTCTACCTATATTTGTTATTTTAACAGTGCTTATATAATAGATTTCTTACACAATGATTATCAAACTTTGAAGGGTGACACAATTGAGGTCGCCTTTATACCAATTACACTAGCCAAGCTCCGAAAGTATATTGACGAGGGTGAATGGTATGATATTAGGACTTTCAAAATCATCAATCCAACCCTCAGGGAGAGGAATACTCATCATCCTTATCAGATCAAGTTTACGGATGATTCAACCATGACTCTGCTCTAATCAATAAATTCCAAGAATTACTTCCGATTCAAAGATTTGGAGATATATATCGTGGAAGAATCCATCATCCCATCTCATTCGGTATGTTTTTCTTAAAATAGTTTAAAATAATTTAAGTTAAACTCCGTGAATATAGTTATTTGCTATCTTTGTGTTGAGAAATCTAGAGACTTTTTAGGAATTTTGGAACTTTGTGTATTGGTTCCTCCCATAGAAAAGTACAAATTGAACTTTTTTACCGAAATAGTTATATGTGAATGTTAAATAGATTTGGAAACATTCATTCATCTCATTGTAAAGTAAATTTCTGACTTTTTGCCAAAATAGATGTTTGCAGATGTGTAGTAGCTGTGATGGACAAAAGAAATCATGGAAGTAGAAATGATTGTAATGAAGTTGTTTCCACGCTATTAGATGGCAGGTAAAACACATTTATTCCACCTATAATGATTATAAGATTTATAAGTTTGACTCTATTATAAAATATAGCGACTATCTTCATCTGTACGAATGAAACTATAAAGTGTTGTGCAATAAACAACTATGCTACCTATTTCATGTCTTCATAGGAGTCATCTGGATGCCATCTCATATATCAAACCAAACCGATGTTTTGTGTAATGCGTTTCTAGATGGTTGGAGAGTATGAAGGTATGTACTATTAATAACACTTGCTAGATTGAACAAATGCTAAACACTATGGGTTATACTCATTCACAAAACTTTAATAACACTTTAAACATTCCTAGGTGAACCGTGTATTGTAAACACATTGGCCTCCTCCAAGATCTTTATAAAACCGGAGTTTGAAAGACTTGAGCATCACAAGGCTATGTAAGTTTTGAATGTACATTAATATCAAGTAGTGTATCATGCTAGGGTTAAACTTATGAATGTGTTTCCTATATTTACAGCTCGGAATTTGCTGGACGTTATTACATAAATCATATAATAGAGCGTGAAAGGAAAACTTCAAGGACTTAAACTGAAGTCACGGTAGCTTAAAAACTTTTTTTGTGTATGCAAAATTTAGTATAATTTTGAATGTTTGTATGACAAAGTAGTAAAAACCCTTTTATGGGTTGATTTTTATAATATGTTACTGGTCTAAACGAAATTACATATTATATTGACCCAGATCATTATATCAACCTAATTAAAATTAACCATAACAAATGTATTGGACTCATTTAATACTTTAAATTTTGAAAATGGGTTTTAAAATCTTAATTAAAATTTTGCATATGTAGAATACTATAATACTCTTTTTCGTTTTTCCATTTAAAAAAGTGAAATAAAAAATTTTAAATACAAAACTTAAAAAAAAATTTAAACATGTTTAAAATATAACAAAATTTTGATTTAATAATTTAGAAAATAAAATTGGATTGTTTTTTCTATTCAATTCCTGGCCGCACAAGCGTGCAGGTAACTCTTCTAGTAATATAGTAAAAACATTTAAACATATTATAGAGAATGTACATACATGTCTCAATAACATGGCTACCAAAATGAGACCTTCACTTGATGGGAAATAGATGGTGAGCTTTTCACTAGCTGGAATCAGCTATAATTCATCTGCATCGTTCGTCCTTTGAGACTGTTTCACTACTTTCGGAAACGAAAACGCAGAACCATATCAGATTTCTTATCATTTTCACGAGGCAGGAACAATATAGGAAGAAAAAACATTTGTGCTAACCTTGATTGGTTGCAGTGGTTACTTAAAGTTTGACACAAAAGCTTGCTAACTTCTCATGCTTTTAGGGAGCCATTCTTTATTACCTCACCAAGTTGCAATCACTCACCAACATCAACTATATTTGATCAAACTCTAATCATCAATAAAGAGAAAGGCTACCCGCAAGTTTACCTCGTCTTCAGTTTCTTCCAGCAATCTGTGATAAGAAATCACATATATAGATTTTAGAGGAGCTTGATGACTTTTAAGCTGGAACAAGATACTGAGCCGACCCATATAGCGGATCTGAAGAGGTTTGTCTTACCTTCCACAATAAGTTGATATGTCATTTGCATGCGCTTTAGCTTCCTGTTTATCTATATGAAAACAGACAAATATAGACATTTAACTAGAGTCTAGTGATGAGGATTTCTCAGCTATGATACTACTCCAAATTTTCCATCATCATGAAAGCTCTCTCACAGTTGCTCATGAGAAATTTTGAACAGATAAAGCGGACAGCAGATCCAAATGAGAATACGTATGTTCTAGTAGACAACTGGATACACTACAGAACAGCATTTTCCCTTTAACTTATTACAGAGAGACATCTAAGCTTACTTTATCAAATACTAGAGATAGGCTCACGCGATGTGCGAGATATATTTAATTTTATTTTTATTAATTATGAGATATTTTAGGGTGAGTTACTAGAATATTGCATATAAGCTTCCTTATTACAAAAGCAACATACAATTGTTTGTAATGACTAGACTAACACCTTGTACCTATACTACCCCTGAAACTAGTGTTGAGAAAAAACGTAATTACGGCTAATGCCATTAGAAAAAAAAAACATTGGAAGTTGGGACTAAGTCTACCGATCCTTTGATAGTAGATTTATACACGTGGACTGATTAAAGGTGTTCTGCAGATATTTTTGGTACACTTAGTTGTAGTGCTGGTACACTTAGCCGTCGACGTAGATGGTACACTTAGTTGTAGTGTTGGTACACTTATCGGTCGACGTACATGAAATCGATTCGTTAGATTAAGTTGGTAGAGGAATTTCCCTTTGATGATAGACTTTTGTTTTAAGCGCGTGTAGCGGCAAACGTAACAGGGTGGGAAGATATTTATGGTAGACTAATGGCCTGTTGCGACAGATTTATGCGACAGCCTTCTCTCCTTACAGATATTTTTGGTATACTTTGTTTGTTTTTTGAAATAGTTTTCGTAGTGTTGTGGTAGGCTTCTTGTCCGTGGTAGATTTAGTAAGCAAGATTGACAGCTGTAAAGTCTTACCAGAATAACACGAATTTGTTTGAGCTGGCAAAGACAGTCGAGCGTTGCGATAGACTTATTGGAAGAAGATCTAAACACCTTTACTGTTCTTCCGATCTATGGTGTTCATGTAATAAAGTTTGTAGCAGATTCATCAATCGTGTTCTGTTTGTCTGCCGGAGCAAACGTCTTTTTCCTACTCAGTTTCTTTAATCTTTGATCTCGGTTCATCCATGGAAGAGCAAGATATCGTATTGGCGTGTGGGAGGTGGAGGGTAGACAAAAAGCGCTGGTTGTTTGATGTTGATACTAGGAAAGGGTGCAGGATTATAGTTGCCGATAAAGAAACAAAGTTTGAAGACTTTACTGCTATGGTGTACGATGACTTTGGTTTCTGTGAAAGAACTTCCGCGATAAAGTTGAGCTATATGTTAGATAGATATAAAAAAAGCGGATGTTATATGCCACCGGTGATTGTTTCGAATGGTCGGCAGTTTCAAAACTTTCTCAAACAGCATAGGAGTGAACTCATCCGGCTATGCGTTGAGATCGAAGCTAAATCTGGTGAAACCTTGTTCGAGGAAGTTAAACCGAAAACCCCAGAACCAACACCCAAGACCCCTGAAGTCGTTGTAGATGATTTCGTAGGCGTGGCAGAGGAAATGGGAGAGAAAGATGATGAGTACGAGAGTCGGAAGGAAGGAGGTGAAGATAATGTAGGAAATGATCTAGATGAAGATGAAGCAGATGACGAGGACAACAGTAGATTTGATTACTGTGACGACAGCGATGGTGCAAGTTCAGGGGATGAAGACTATCTGCTATACTCCAACTTTGCCCCGGATGAAGCAGAGGAATCATTAGACGACTGACCTGGGGGTGGGTATTGTATAGAGGAAAATGTGTGTAACATAGAATCAAATAACTGTACTCGGAAGACTAACTCTGCAGCTGATGCAATTGAGAAGGAGGTTCGCAAAATAGAAAACGGAGGTGGTGATATTGCTGTGGGGGATAAGTTTGATAGCAAAGAAACGTTGGTGGCAAGGTTGAGGGTGCTGAGTGTATTAGATAAATATGATTACAATGTTCGATATTCAACGCCCGTTTTGTTAATCGTTGAGTGTTGGGTAAAAGGTTGTAAATGGAGAATACGGGCTTCAACCATGGGTGATTCGCCGGTGTTTCATATTCGCAGATATTTCGTGAACATACTTGCTCTGTTACGGAATGATATGGCCGTAGCCCTAATGCTAAACCACCAATCCTAGCTCAATTATACAAGGATTATGTTGGTGGTGTGGGAAGTTCTGTTGTGCCAAATCTTGTTGGGGATGGGCTCAACCTACGATATGGTGTACAGGTTGGCTACTGGAATACTTTAATATGTTTGTTTTATGGTTGGCTCTGTGAGTGTACTTGTTTATAGGGTGTACAAACAGATCGTAGCTTAAGTTTGTTGAGTTTGTCAGAAATTAGTTGATTCTATGGCCTGCACTGCACATATATATAATTCGATCTAGTTGATATTGTTTAGTGCTGATGTCTTTTACTGACCATTTTCATATAATAGCTTGGCTACTGGAAGGCACATCGTACACTTATAAAGGCGCGGGAGTATGTTAGGGGTACACCTGAAAGTGGATACGCTGAATTACCTGCATATTTATACAGGCTGAGGTCCTCTAATCCAGGGACCCTTACTAGACTGGTCGTTGATGCAGAAGACAGATTCAAGTATGTTTTCATTGCGATTGCTGGATGCATTAAGGGTTTCAGGTATATGCGGAAAGTTGTAGTTGTAGATGGAACCTTTTTGAAAGGTGAATTCAAAGGGACTCTTCTGATAGCGACAACACAAGATGGGAATTTTAATATTTTCCCTCTGGCGTATGCGGTTGTTGATACAGAGAACGACGTGTCGTGGGAATGGTTCTTTACTCAATTAAGTAGTGTAATTCCTGATGATGAAGAGCTTGCACTGATATCTGACCGGCATAAATCTATTGGTAAAGCTATCGCTAAAGTGTACCCCCTGGCAAGTCGAGGAATCTGCACTTATCATCTTCACAAGAATATTATCCTGAGATTTAGTGGGAGCGAAACATTCCGGCTGGTAAAAAAAGCAGCTGCAGCGTACCGTGTAGTTGATTTCGAAGAAATCTTCCAGCAAATTCAAGAAGCGAATCCGCAACTGCATGCTTACTTGGTTCGTGCAGATGTAACCAAGTGGAGCAGGGCGCACTTTCCTGGTGATAGGTACAACTTCACCACGAGCAACATTGCAGAATCGCTAAACAAAGTACTGAATCCTGCGAGAGCCTATCCCATTGTAGAGTTACTAGAAGCTGTTCGGAATATGTTGACACGTTGGTTTGCTACAAGGAGAAAACAAGCTGCCGCAATGCCAACTTTACTCACCAAAGGAGTGGAGAACCTGTTACAGGTGTGACATTCATTAACATATCCATCGATATATATGTTAACGAAAGGCCTGAAAAATCTTAGTGGATATGTTGTGTTGTTTTGGTTATATGAACTTACGATTTGATTTACTCATAGGCACGTATTGAACAGTCAAGGCGTCTAAAGGTTCAAGAAATTGATGAAGATCGATTTGAAGTAAGTGGTGGTAACTCAACGCATGTTGTCCATCTGAGGTATAAGAGGTGTTCATGTAGGCGTTTTGATCTAGAGAGGATGCCATGCGTACATGCTATCGCAGCCGCATATACGGCCAACATATCAGTTATAAACCAACACCATCCATATNATCCATACTTCCGCAGAGACAGCCTCTGCAGTGGGTATGCGGAGGCGATAATGCCGATAGATACATCCTGCATCGTTCCTACTGATATTACACCGTCCAGATGTAAACCGCCTTTTGTTAGGAATCCTCCAGGAAGGCCAAAGATGACGAGGAGGAAGTCTTTTGTCGAGGTTGCGTTGGAGACGAAGCGGCCCCGCAAACAGCATGCTTGTTCTCAGTGTCAACAGGTTGGCCACAACCATACAACATGTCCAGCTAATACGTAGTGCATGGGCAACAATAGACGTGTTATCTTTTCTTGGCGTGAGGATAATACTCTTTTTTCCTAAGTGCGAACATAGCTTTTGTAACATGTTTATGATGGCCCTTTTTAATTTCTAAGCCCACATTTTTGTTTAACTATAATTGTTGGACAAATTGTTCCCGGCTGCCCTAGATGGGCCTATTACTCGTGTGGGCTTTTTAGAAATCTCAAGCAAACGGTTTTCTGTTTGAATAAGAAGGTTTTTAAAGCGAAATATATCTGTTTGTGGGCTTTATATGGTCCATTAGAGAGGACATAATGCGATGGTTGGATAGTGTTGACATGTTCACTTATCGTAGATAACTATTGTTATGTACGTACATATATTGCGGAGTACTAAATTTTATATTTTGTTGACAAAACATAACCATATATTATCCATAATCAGCGTAACATTGGGTTCACTCAAAAGTACAAACACACCGGGGAAAAAAAAATGAATAAATTGCATAGATCTATGCCGGTTCTTTAAATAAATATGATAAACTCCCTGAGTTCTCCCTTTCGCCCATCTAGTTCCTTTATTCTCAAGGTACTGCATTCTCCCCTACGTGCTCCATTATATGTTCTATATAGTAACGTCCAGCGATTTCAGATCTGCGGTAAATATAGAAAGTGTATTAACGTATTTGACAGTAGCAACAAATACAATTAGATATTTTAGTAGGAAAACAAAGAGCTTACATCTCCTTGTGATGTTCCATTCCCTCGAAATCTGGTTTTATATAGAACAGCGAAGAGGCGGTTGTGTTGACGAGGCAAGGAGCACCTTCAGAACATTTACAAAATTAGTTGTATATGGTTTCACAAGGCTGGTTTCCTTATCTGATATATCAAATCAAACATACCTTCGTAGCTTCCAACCTTCCAGAACCGCAAAATACAAAAGACTGGTTCGGATGTAAAAGTAAGATGACACCCGAGTGCTTCCCAAGCATTTATGAAGCGAGCAGCATAATCATCTAGGGCACGACACTTGAGGGTTTCATTCCTACGATTTTCTCATGCTAATATTGAACGGGCATACGAAAAAACTTTAAATGTAAATGTATTTAAAAGGTAGCACAAATCTCCTTTACCTCCCATTCAGTAGGGTGAGGACAACTTCATTGGCCGCATTTGCCCCCTCGAGCAATCTTCTGTCTTCCACCCCAACTACACACCCACAGACATCTGA
>NC_025686.1:6171486-6173334 GCF_000633955.1 Camelina sativa
ATACCAATCACCATCATAGATATACTTCCTCATTTTCTTATAGGTCCCTGGTAAAAACGCCACCTCGATTGTGTCACCCTACAAATTGCATATCAATTGTGTATAAGACCACTGCGTTGGTTAACAACTTCGTGCAAATATTTTACAAAGCAAAGTGGACTAACCCGTGTATCAGCAAGGAGCAGAACCCGCTTCCAAAAGAACTCAGTAACATACCACGAATTCAAGACCTTCGCTTGGATAATCCAATTCGTTTTTCCTGGTATAAGATCAGCGATGGCATCAACTCTAAACTCCATGGTTTTTTTCTGATAATATCGTGTTACTCGTTTCTACCCTGGGTTTGGAAAGGAGAAAGGGTTATGCTATTTAAATAAAACAAAACGTCGCAAGTAGTAGTTTCGTCTTTCTACCGACTCCCCCTCTCTCCTTCTCTAATAAGCGCGACTCTTCGCTTTTTTTGTTTTTCTTCGGGTTTATATTTCAAATTTCCTTTAATTCGTAGTGTACGTACAGACAACTAATTTACGTTTTGTACGTGGTTTTGTGTTATTTTTATTGTTGATGTATGCTTTCCCCCCTCCCAATGGTTTCTTAATTACGTTATGGCGCCCACCCACTACGACAAAATTGATTCAATGGTTGATATTGTAGAGTTATCCTAGTCACAATTTGGTTTAAACAAACCAAAATTTAATTACCGGTCCAGCAACATTGGAGGCCCAATACGAAAAGATCAAGTATTGTTTACTTTTAAATTGTTTTTCTCAGTAAGTCCGATGTAATTTTTAAATTTTTAAATGGGGCCTCAACTCAAACTCTAAAATTGAGGCCTTATTTTTAAGAAAATAAACAACAAATCCATACCGAATGGGCTTACTAAAATTGAGGCTCAATACCTATGTATCATAGAGATGTGTACACATCCGACTTCACCAACCGAATGCACAGTTGTAACAAAACAATTCATTTCTCGTACCAAACATAAGCACCCATGTACCCACACACACTTTGTTGTACATACACAATAGGCAGATATATCAATTGTGTATAGTTCTTCTGCAAGATAGAACAGTTAAAAAAGGAAAGGAACCAACATCAATTGGTACATGCTTAAAAATAAGTAGAATCGAAAACCATGGAAACAAAAGCCCGGATTCAGTGCGCGTAAACCCTATGACGTAGATATTAGTACGGCGTTTATTACAGAAGACATTTAGATGAAACGTTTAGGGCGAAACATCTAAAGAGATAATATCACTAAAGGATCTCGGATATAGATTTCGCCAACCACCAAAGGCCGCAATTGTTGCACACCATGTCATAGTCTCGACCATGAGAGAGTACAGACCATGCTCCAATAAACACAATTTAGCACATTCCGGAGAAGGGATGAAAGGGGCAATCAGATAGACGAATGTATCCTTGTATGTGTTTTCTCGCGCCGTCTGATATCTACCCAGCAACATGAACAACTCCCTGCCCAAAATCCTTGTTTGAGTTGTATTTAGTTGGTAGTGGTATGCAAAAAACAGGTAAAGATAATGACCCGCCATGTCGAGGTTCCCATGTAACATAGAAAAAAACCCACATGCTAGTGTGGCATCATCTTCTGCGGGTACGTTACGAGTTAGAAGTGCAATACCTCCCTCAATGTCGCTTTCCTCGGCAACAACCCGGAGACCTTCGTAATAGATTGCCTTTTTGTTCCCAGCGTCAAGGCATTTTTCGAAGATACGCCGGTGCATCCCTTCCTCTCTTATTCTACGATTTCGATGATGTAATTTTTGGAACCAAGAAGGATGGCAAGTAATGCTGGAGATGTTAGCATCCTTGAGAACTTGAGGC
>NC_025686.1:6174963-6175760 GCF_000633955.1 Camelina sativa
AGAAACCTTTATTTATATTTAATTTGCAGAATAAAAATTGCATGAAGGGAGATAAAGCCCGAACTATTCCTTCCCATTCTACGTACACGCAATTTGCAAACTGTTATACGTACAAGGCCTTAAAGTATAAACCTTTGTACGTACACTGAACGTACTTACTCTTGAACGTACACTGAAATTTAAAACGTTGTTATTACACTAACATCTTTCAGGTTGTGTACGTCTTAGTATTATATTTAATTGGTTTTGCAATGGGAAGGTACGAGTTATATAGTTTTATATTCATAAATCATCTCCGATGGTCACATTTAGGCACCCAACCTCTTAGCTTTCGTAAACAACATATTAAGTAGCGATAGATTCCGCGTTCTTATAATACGTATTAATCATTGTTCCATACAAACCATGTGTGAATATATATAGAATGCTAACCAGAAACATATTTAGTTAACACTGTGACCAGATTTCGTAACTAAGTAATGATTACAAATACATCATATTAAACGTACTCATCAGGACACATCACATCCCTCTACTTACTTGTTAAACAACTCTTCTACGTCTTCGCATATACGACTTTTGCGGGTATCAGTTGTCACATCGCAGTTGCCAACTGGTGTCATGTCTGCCACTACGTTAAGCTGAGCGAGTAGTGAATAATCGAGATTGAGATAGTAGATTATACTAGTAGACTTCAAATCCGTAATATGGTTATGACACGTGTATACTAATAGGGGATGTGGGGGATCATATATGGTTATGATGTAAATGGGCCTAAAATATTAACGGCCCATTAA
>NC_025686.1:6177914-6186192 GCF_000633955.1 Camelina sativa
AGGGGCCACATCGTAGCGAACTATCTTGAGGGCGTCAGGCTAGCTTCAAACTCCCCCACCTTTGCTGAAGGTATGGCAAAGCTACGCTATTTTGCACCAACGGATCCGTATACGAATTTCCCTTATGTGCTGTTCGCAACGTGGTNTTACCGGCCAAGTGATGGAGGCCGAGGCGTTTGGCAATATTTTCTGGTTCATGGTCCCTCACATGAACACCGCCGTTGAAGTCGCTGGCCTGGTTATGTTCCATGTTGCGAACCTCCATCTCCGTGGTCCCCTTTTTGAAGTGAGATCGTCGCCTTCTCTCCTCCACCACCATAGCTGTACTTGCAGTAGCTACCTCACCTGGTGTAAGTCCTGTTTTTTCTACTGGTATGCACAGGAGTTGCGCTCATTCTTTTAAGATCCTCTTTTCCTGTTTTTATTTTTTTGCGGCTTAACCTTAGTGACGACGTTTTCAATTAGGTTAATGTAGAAATATTATGTACTTGATGGTTGTTTTTTTCTTTTTGGAACCTCGAACCGTTATCCGGTGTATGCCGGAGTTTATTTTATAATCAACGTATGTATTCTATTTAGTGTTATCCCGCCATCGTACACGGTGCCACACCTATGTATTTGTGTACGTACAACGTAACAGGGCATCGTACATAAATACATAGTTGTACACGGTTCCAAACCAGTTCTATTGTGTGTGACGTGTACGTACACATGGACTAGTCCCGTTCATATCGTTCTGTTTTATTTAATAACATACCCTACAAATTATAGATGTACGTACCACCGCTCATATAAGTTCACATGTACGTACCAGACGTATACAACAGCACATTAAAACAAAAAAAAATAAACTTTAAAGAGCAGCCATTGGAGATTATAGAACTAAAGGATTTCACATATAGATTTCGCCAACCACCAAAGTCCGCAATTAGTACACAAGATGTCGTAATCTCGAAAGTTTATAGAGAAGAAACCGGATTGGATACAACAAATGGCGGCACAGTCCGGGTTAGGGATGAGGTGAGTAGATGGATAGACGAATGTATCCTTGTACGTGTTTTGAATTGCCACCTGGTATGTAAACAACAGGCGAAACACAGACTTGCCTACAAAGCTGACCCCATGCGATTTGAGAGGAAAGTGATGTGCATCAAATAAGTGAAGAAAATGAACCGCCATCTGTTCGCTTCCATATAAAATAGAAAAGATACCACATGCCAGTGTTGCCTCAGCGTCTGCGGGAACGTTACGAGATAGAACAGAAATGCCTCGCTTGATGTCTCTCTCCTCCGCAACAATCCGGAGGCCCTCGTAGTAGATTGCAACTTCGTTTCCAGCTTTGAAGCATTTTTTGAATATACGCCTATGAATCCCTTTATCTTGAGGGCCACCATTTGGGTCGTCTGACGTTTGGATCAATAACGGATCCCAACAGATGTTGTAGATGTTTGCATCCTTTAGAACATAGGGGTCGAGCACCGTCTTCAGTCCTCGCCGACCCAACTTCAAAATTGGAGCAAGGTGCGACAGCCCATCTACTGCGAGAAGCCTAAAGATTTCGAGTAAAATATCATCAGGGAGATATGGGAGCTTATTGTGTGCTTTCGGCATTTTTTCTTTTTTTTTGAGATTTCGTTATCGGAGCTATTATATATGCTTCAACAATAAAGGAGGTAGGTTGTGAAATTTGTATATAAACTGTACAATATAATTACTCTGCGTGTCCTTTTAGCACAATGCGTATTGAAGAATAAGTTACAGAGAGTAATTAGTTGGGAAAAGGTGTACGTAATGCTTACGCAACATCATACTGGTTCACACGATAAAGGTTTTTCTCTCGTCGTCTCGGTAACCAAAAATATATACTGTACTCGTTGGGCAAAGTTTATAATTATTACTTGCTTAAAAAGTGATCAGTAAACACTATGATGAGATAATAGTCATTTCAAAATATAAGTAAGACTGATTTTACACAAAAGAAGATGTCAAATCCCTGCATGTACTTGTCGCATTTAATGCTATAGCTATTGGCTGTTCCGGACGTCAAAGTGGAAAGTTGTGTAGTTCGTATATAATTTGTCTCAAATCCGGTTTGTAGAAAAAGACACGTTTCCGTACTAGCATATTTTACAAATAAAATTACACGAGTTCTCTAACTTTATAAATCAAATATGTGGCTGTTCAAGATAGATATTATTTTTAACTGCAGTTTATTTGTCTTTTTGTGGTTAATGCATGAGAAAGACATGCATAAATTGTATACCTTTTTATTATGCTCTTCACCCTTAATCTAGAAAAGCTAAATATTTGATCTACCTTTACTCTGCTTGTAAATCTGAAACCGCTAATAACCGAATATTATTTAAAACAAGCCCGATTAAACCATCTCTTGAAGTGTTTATCACAATTATGGTACAGGGTTTCGAATTGAGGGAAACATAATTTTGGTCTATCGATGCTTGTTAACATTTATGAGTTTAATGGTTAAGGTGTGGGCTTAGCGATATCCTCTTTCGTTTTGGTCGGGATCTCGTTATTAATTTATGATTCCCGGTTATTTGTTAGTCTTGTAAATATACAAACTATACATATGTACGTATACTACATTGGGAAGGTACGTACATTTAGGATCTTATTAAACGGACACCATGGAAAGTTGAAAGGCCGCGCCGTTTCGAGATTTCGCTCTCCGTAAATATTTAAATTGCTCTCAACCTTCGTCAATTCCTAACACAGTTTAAAGTAAGAGATATCCAAAATCTGAGATCACCATGAGCTTCAGAACCGATCGTATTGCTGAACTGGACCGCGAGAGAAGGAATTGGTGTTGGTGTATCCACGCCAAGGTGTTGAACGCTTGGTCGATTCACGAATGCTTTATAAAACGAGTTCTCCTCCTTGTGGACGAAGAGGTTAGTTGAACAAGTCTTTCTTATTTCGCTAAATCCAACAGTTTTTGATGTATAACAATTTATCTGTTATGAAGGGTTCCACAATCGAAGTGGCGTTTCTACAGGGTGAATACCCAAATATCCCGCCAAACCCTGAAATCGGTTCCTGGTACGATATTCGGGAGTTTAAATTAATCAATCCAACTCTCAAGGAGAGGAATACTCATCACCCATACCAAATCAAGTTTACGCATGAGTCAACCATGGATGTGATCCAACCTTTGAATCACAAAAATTACTTCCGCTTCGAGGATATCGATGATATAACTCGTGGCAGAGTTACTCATCCCGTTTCTTTCGGTATGTTTTATCTATAATTTCTTTAATATGTATATATTAATGTCCGTGGAATTATGAACTTGCGATGGTTGCTGAGATTCATTTAGTGGTCGTTTGGTCAGTTGAGGACGTTACTTTTAAGTGTATCATTTGCAAAAGTACAAAATAAACGTTACATCCCCATTTTATTTTCCCCCCGTTAGATGTTTGTGGGTGCATCGTAAATGTGGACGTCATAAGAAGACGTTACGATGGCAGGTGTATTGAAGTTGTCTTCACTCTCCTGAATGGCAGGTTAAGGACCTATTATGCTATAGACATAGTAATATACATATATATATATTTGAACTTCATAGGTTTAAATTTGAAAGCAACTGTGCGTTAATGCAGGAATGAAAGTGTCAAATGTCGTCTCACAGACTTCTATGCCCATCAATTCCTCTCTGATTGGGAATTAAAGGGATGTCATGTTCTCCACAAATCCGAGCCAGTGTTTTGTGTCTTCCGGTTCTTTAAGGTTGGGAGTTATGAAGGTACGTCAGATGAAATTGATATTATGATAGAAGCAAGTACATGTAATTTGTCTATCAACTCAATTACGTAAATGTGTGTAGGCGTACCATGTCTTGTACACACCGAAGCGTCTTCTAAATTCTTCATTCGAGCAGATTTCGAAGGACTTCGACATCACAAGGAGATGTAAGTTGATATTATATTAATACTTGGTATGAAAGCGTATGTGTTCTTATCTGTTCACAGTCTCACATGTACATTTAATTTTTTAAACTTATAGAAGTGAGTTTGCTGCACAACACCACATTAACAATGTGATGGGACACGATGGGACAACAACTGAAACAATTGCCCAGGAAGGAGAAAGCTCCGGAACCCATACAGAATCTGCACAGACGTTCGTCAGACTGTCCGCGGAATGAGGAATGAAAAACTGACGAGAAATAGAAATCAAAATGTTGTTTTCTATTTCAAATATTGGTTTATTTTCGTGAGAATATGTACAATGGTTTTATTGTTAAAACGTACTCTATCCTTTTTATTTTATATTCTAATAATTATTGAAATTGAGATAGAAAATAATATGTAGAATTTTGAATATTAAAATTGTTATTATTAGTAGCTATTTCACAAAAATATTAGAAAATGTTCATTTGTTTTTGGACATTAAATAAAGTAAAAGAAATGACCGAATGCTTGTACTATCTCCTAATAATAAGTAGAATCTTTAATGTTGTATTGTCTTATCAGAAGGATAATTTATTCCCCACACCATAGTTGATGTACGTTGGGAGTCATAATATATTGTGGTAGTCGTCTACGTACAGAAGCTTAAATAATCGTACAATCAATACAAGTGAATAGCAACCCTTTGGATTGATCTAGTTGAGAGGAAGTGATGATAATTACGTAACTGGATACACATCAAATAAACATAATGATGAGAAAACTATCATATCTAAGCAACAATAAATACGACTCTCTTCGAAGTTGTCACATCAGAGAACCTACAAATGTCATAGTCTAGGCTTAGGGTTAGCTGATGGTTGAGTTACAGCCGATATTTAACGAATTCGAATATAATGAATTTGAAATCCGATAACACGAAACTGACACGTGGTTCGCACTACTTATTTGTTTTAGTAATTCTAATCGAGTAGGCGTGCATGAGAGCTCATAAACCTAAAATGGGTTCCTTCGTAATTAAGTAGTTAACAATAGGGTAATTTAAAACGACGTCATATAGAAACTAGTATAAATTTCCAGGATTTTCGCCAAACTCCCCCACCACCTCTCACATCGTAGGTTTTATTAGTGGGCAGGCGGCAGTTTCCGTTTATTTGGTTCTGCACATACTGCACATATTGCTATTAACTCCCAAAAAATGGCGACTTCTAGCCGTAAGAAGACTGATCTGCCAGACGAGATCTTGATAAAAATAGCCAAGCATCTCGTAGTTGATGGGTTCTGGCGAGCAGGCCCATTATTAAAGGCTGGTTGGCGAGGAGTGGATACGGTGCTTGCCCGAGATGTTCCGAAGGTTGCCAGCATCTACGAAATCTGTGAACATCCTTCTTCATTCCAAACGACAAGGAAGCCAAATGGTGAACTCCAGGAAGAAGGGATTCACAGGCGTATTTTCGAAAAATGCTTGGACGCAGGGAACAGAATAGCAATCTACAACGAGGGGCTACGGATCGTTGCCGAGGAGCGAGACATTGAGGGCGGTATCGCACTACTAAAAAAGAACGTTCCCGAAGATGCCGAGTCCACTCTTGCATGTGGAATTTTCTCTATGTTATATGGGGACGAGCAGATGGCGGTTGTTTTTCTTCACCAATTTGATGCACATCACTATCCACTCCAATCAGAGGGAGTACGGCTTATCGGGGAAGATCTGTTCCAACGGTTGAGTATGTTTAAGACGGCGCGTAAAAACACGTACAAAGATTCTTTTGTATATCCCTCCAGTTCGTTGATCCCTTTCCCGGACTGTGCCATGAGTAGTTGTTTGAGATGGGGCAGGTTATCGACCGACACACGTTATTATGACATCATCTGTGTAAATTGCGGAGTGTGGTGGGTGGCCAAATCTATATGTGAAATCCTCTAGGTGTATCGTCGGTTCCCTTCTGTGTTGCGTTTCACCTCGCCACGTATGTTTCATTAGATAATTAAATTACTATGTAATGAAGATGTTAATTAACGTGTATGCCAATATCTGTCGTTTTGGTCGTTTTGCTCCTTTTGTTCCGAAAATGTGTACTAGATGTCGTATTGCTCCTTATATTCCGAAAAAGGTCTAAAATGGCAATTCCCTAGCTTCGAACCATCCATATAGACGACGTGTACTTAGTTTCACCGGGCAAACACACAAAACTATCAACAGTGCCGGCCCAACCAATTTTGCCCATTAACAAACAGTAGGAAAAAAAAAGTTCCTACTACAACTTTACAAGGGCTCGAACTCGTGACACTGAAGGACAGTCAAGGCCAATCCTACCACTGTACCACCGCACCTTTTTTGATATTGATTCCCCTAAAATCGCTAATATAATCTGTAGCATAAAGCCCTTGATTTACGGGCTTTATTAAAGGACCGGCACTGTATCAAGCTTACGACGCCGTTCGTATCTAGTGGAAAACGACACAACTTGGAAAAGTTCATGTTGTTTTAGAATACAAAAAACGACACAAAACAGAATGTTCTATAAAAGCTAACCGAATATAATCGATATCTTATAAAATTCAGGGAAATTAGGGTTCATTGAACTGATTTGGGGGAAACAGAGAGAGCCGCTGCCATAGATGTTGGATTAGATTTAGAGAGTTGGATATTCGGTTAATAGTTTAACGTTCCTCTTTTCTTTATTTTCCCTCCTTCAATTACGTTATCAGTTTCGTTCTTAATGTCTGCTTTGGCAAACACGAGTCCAGTCGAGTATGACGATGCGGAGTATGGGATCCCGGCTGTTTGTTACTGTGGTGAAAGGCCAAACCTACAACCTTCTTTTACAAGGACAAACCCAGGGAGGCTCCACTACACTTGTAGAAATAGAGAGGTAAGTAACGTACAGTTTCCCCGAGGTTGATTAAAGATCAGATTTATTTGCATAACTTGAGGTTTTCGTTTTAACAAACATTATAAGCAAAAAAATGCAGGATGGGGACTATCACATTTTTAAATGGTGGGATGAAGCTATGATGGAGGAACTGAAAACAGTGAAGGAAGATCTTCTAAAGTTAACTAGTTTGAATCAAATGCGTGAAGCGCTTCAGGGACAAAAAGAGGAGATTGCTAACATCTTAAATATGCACAAGGAAAATCAGATGGAGTTGGAAAGGATGAAGGCGTTGATTGCGTACAAGAGTGATGGATTAACTATGGAATTAAAACTGACCAATGTGTTTGTTGCGACTTTGGTTATACTAGCAACAATGACCTATTTTTTAAAGTAGTTTGGTCGTTTTATTAGTAGTACTTTGGGTTGTGGTTTAATTGTTTAACATCAAGTTATAAACGTTTTATTTGGTTTCCTCCCATTTTTTTATCGTCTAAAAAAAGACTGTTTGAAACCTTGTCGTGTTATTATTATCGACCAAACCCTTGAAATTAAACATAAACATAAACATTTGTACACGTTTGTACACATACGTCTAACATTAAAGGTTGGCACTATTAGGTAGATGCTTACCAAATAAAAATATATAATTAACCATGCGTAATACACACAAACATTTTACATCAAATTATTCCTATCCACGTAAGATAGATTGTTGGGATGTAGGTAATGAAGATAATATAAAGAGTCCAGCAACGTGGTTTAGAAGTTTGGAATGTAAGCAACATTGACAAATGGAAACATAGGCTACGAATCGTCGTCACTCCGCTCGCGCTGGTCGAAGTATTCCAACCGGAGTTTGAAATCTCTAACCTCAGGGAAGGGTGGTTCAAATATCACATTAGAGACACCCGGTTGACTAACCACTTCCATCCCTCCTGCGGTGTGGAAAAATAAGGAAAAAGGGTAACCAAAATTAGTTTTATGCAGTAATCTTATATTTAAAAGGTGATTGAATTGTTTTAAATACGTTTGCCTAATCAGTACCTCCATCCTTAAACTTGGACCTCCAGAATCGCAAGACTACAACTGGTTTGCCTCCGCATAGCCAAATATTGCGGACGAAATCATCGACCATCTCATCATACGCCACACATTGCAAGTGATGACCCCTACACACAGAGAGACCTTACGTTAATATCCCGGTATATCTTTAAAGTGTGTGAAAGCTAATAATCGCGAAAATGACTCACTCAAGATTCGTCAATGAAAACCGTATCAACCGGGTTCTCTCGGCAAAACGTGGAGCAGTTGGATCGTCCACCAATATTCTTCGTTTGGCGTCAGTAACCGGGTCCACCAATATTCTTCGTTCGGGTTCTATGGTGTCATGTCATTAGAATTTTGGTACTGGATATGATATTACAAACTGGAACAACACAATGCAACGTTACCTAAGCAGCAGTTCTGGGT
>NC_025686.1:6186292-6187080 GCF_000633955.1 Camelina sativa
ACTAAAGGCCGGATTTATAGTACTTACATGGATTGTAGAAGATTTAATAACTGCGTTGATAACAAGATATTTGTCAAATAGTACGTTAAGGGCGAAACATCTAATGAGAAAATATAACTACAGGATCTCGCATATAGCTCTCGCCAACCACCAGAGGCCACACTTTGTGCAGACAATGTCATAATCTTGATACCGGAGAGAGTAGAAACCATGTTCCCGTAAACACAATCGAGTACATTTCGGTTTAGGGATAAAGGGAGCCATAGGATAGACCAATGTGTCCCAGTATGTGTTTACTCGCGCCGTCTGATATCTACACAGCAACCGAAACACCCCCTTGGCCAGAAACCTTGCTTGTTCCGATTTAATTGGGTAGTGATGTGAATCAAACAGTTCAAGAAAATGAGTAGCCATCTCGCAGTTCCCAACTAACATTGAAAAAAACCCACAAGCTAGTGTCGAGATAGGTTCCGCGGGAACGTTACGAGTTAGAAGTGCGATACCTTGCTTAATGTCTTCCACCTCGGCAACAACCCGGAAACCTTCGAAAAAAATTGCCTGTTTGTTGCCAGCATCTAGGCATTTTTCGAAAATACACCTATGGACCCCTTCATTTTGGACTCTACCATTTGGGTGATGTGGTGTTTGGAACATCGTCGGATGCCAGCATAAGCTGAAGATGTTAGCAACCTTTAAAACTTGGGGAGAGAGCGCCGTTTCTACACCTCGATGACCTGCCTTCAGTATTGGAGCAAGGTACTCCAAACCATCAACTGCGAGAAAGCCGA
>NC_025686.1:6189311-6201093 GCF_000633955.1 Camelina sativa
AAAAAAAAAAAAAAAAAAAAAAAAAAACAATGAACACCCCACCGAACGAGATATTCCTGGCCATCAAGCTGCCAAACCCTACAAACCTCCTTGTCAATTTTATACCCATATCTGTCACTCCTATCCCCGCCTTGGTCGAGGCGCTGAACACTGTCGACCTCCAAACTGTTCAACTTTGTCCGTTCATCACGTGGCCACAGTTCATCACTATGGAGTCTAAGTTCAGGCCCTACTTTGAGCTTATCCTCTATAGGGGCCACATCGTAGCGAACTATCTTGAGGGCGTCAGGCTAGCTTCAAACTCCCCCACCTTTGCTGAAGGTATGGCAAAGCTACGCTATTTTGCACCAACGGATCCGTATGCGAATTTCGCTTATGTGCTGTTCGCAACGTTTACCGGCCAAGTGATGGAGGCCGAGGCGTTTGGCAATATTTTCTGGTTCATGGTCCCTCACATGAACACCGCCGTTGAAGTCGCTGGCCTGGTTATGTTCCATGTTGCGAACCTCCATCTCCGTGGTCCCCTTTTTGAAGTGAGATCGTCGCCTTCTCTCCTCCACCACCGTAGGTGTACTTGCAGTAGCTACCTCACCGGGTGTAAGTCCTGTTTTTTCTACTGGTATGCACAGGAGTTGCGCTCGTTCTTTTAAGATCCTCTTTTCATGTTTTTATTTTTTTGCGGCTTAACCTTAGTGACGACGTTTTCAACTAGGTTAATGTACAAATATTATGTACTTGATGGTTGTTTTTTTCTTTTTGGAACCTCGAACCGTTATCCGGTGTATGCCGGAGTTTATTTTATAATCAACGTATGTATTCTATTTAGTATTATCCCGCCATCGTACACGGTGCCACACCTATGTATTTGTGTACGTACAACGTAACAGGGCATCGTACATAAATACATAGTTGTACACGGTTCCAAACTAGTTCTATTGTGTGTGACGTGTACGTACACATGGACTAGTCCCGTTCATATCGTTCTGTTTTATTTAATAACATACCCTACAAATTATCGATGTACGTACCACCGCTCATATAAGTTCACATGTACGTACCAGACGTATACAACAGCACATTAAAAAAAAAAAAAATAAACTTTAAAGAGCAGCCATTGGAGATTATAGAACTAAAGGATTTCACATATAGATTTCGCCAACCACCAAAGTCCGCAATTAGTACACAAGATGTCGTAATCTCGAAAGTTTATAGAGAAGAAACCGGATTGGATACAACAAATGGCGGCACAGTCCGGGTTAGGGATGAGGTGAGTAGATGGATAGAGGAATGTATCCTTGTACGTGTTTTGAAGTGCCACCTGGTATGTAAACAACAGGCGAAACACAGACTTGCCTACAAATCTGACCCCATGCGATTTGAGAGGAAAGTGATGTGCATCAAATAAGTGAAGAAAATGAACCGCCATCTGTTCGCTTCCATATAACATAGAAAAGATACCACATGCCAGTGTTGCCTCAGCGTCTGCGGGAACGTTACGAGATAGAACAGAAATGCCTCGCTTGATGTCTCTCTCCTCCGCAACAATCCGGAGGCCCTCGTAGTAGATTGCAACTTCGTTTCCAGCTTTGAAGCATTTTTTGAATATACGCCTATGAATCCCTTTATCTTGAGGGCCACCATTTGGGTCGTCTGACGTTTGGATCAATAACGGATGCCAACAGATGTTGTAGATGTTTGCATCCTTTAGAACATAGGGGTCGAGCACCGTCTTCAGTCCTCGCCGACCCGACTTTAAAATTGGAGCAAGGTGCGACAGCCCATCTACTGCGAGAAGCCTAAAGATTTCGAGTAAAATATCATCAGGGAGATATGGGAGCTTATTGTGTGCTTTCGGCATTTTTTTTTTTTTTTTGAGATTTCGTTATCGGAGCTATTATATATGCTTCAACAATAAAGGAGGTAGGTTGTGAAATTTGTATATAAACTGTACAATATAATTACTCTGCGTGTCCTTTTAGCACAATGCGTATTGAAGAATAAGTTACACAGAGTAATTAGTTGGGAAAAGGTGTACGTAATGCTTACGCAACATCATACTGGTTCACACGATAAAGGTTTTTCTCTCGTCGTCTCGGTAACCAAAAATATATACTGTACTCGTTGGGCAAAGTTTATAATTATTACTTGCTTAAAAAGTGATCAGTAAACACTATGATGAGATAATAGTCATTTCAAAATATAAGTAAGACTGATTTTACACAAAAGAAGATGTCAAATCCCTGCATGTACTTGTCGCATTTAATGCTATAGCTATTGGCTGTTCCGGACGTCAAAGTGGAAAGTTGTGTAGTTCGTATATAATTTGTCTCAAATCCGGTTTGTAGAAAAAGACACGTTTCCGTACTAGCATATTTTACAAATAAAATTACACGAGTTCTCTAACTTTATAAATCAAATATGTGGCTGTTCAAGATAGATATTATTTTTAACTGCAGTTTATTTGTCTTTTTGTGGTTAATGCATGAGAAAGACATGCATAAATTGTATACCTTTTTATTATGCTCTTCACCCTTAATCTAGAAAAGCTAAATATTTGATCTACCTTTACTCTGCTTGTAAATCTGAAACCGCTAATAACCGAATATTATTTAAAACAAGCCCGATTAAACCATCTCTTGAAGTGTTTATCACAATTATGGTACAGGGTTTCGAATTGAGGGAAACATAATTTTGGTCTATCGATGCTTGTTAACATTTATGAGTTTAATGGTTAAGGTGTGGGCTTAGCGATATCCTCTTTCGTTTTGGTCGGGATCTCGTTATTAATTTATGATTCCCGGTTATTTGTTAGTCTTGTAAATATACAAACTATACATATGTACGTATACTACATTGGGAAGGTACGTACATTTAGGGTCTTATTAAACGGACACCATGGAAAGTTGAAAGGCCGCGCCGTTTCGAGATTTCGCTCTCCGTAAATATTTAAATTGCTCTCAACCTTCGTCAATTCCTAACACAGTTTAAAGTAAGAGATATCCAAAATCTGAGATCACCATGAGCTTCAGAACCGATCGTATTGCTGAACTGGACCGCGAGAGAAGGAATTGGTGTTGGTGTATCCACGCCAAGGTGTTGAACGCTTGGTCGATTCACGAATGCTTTATAAAACGAGTTCTCCTCCTTGTGGACGAAGAGGTTAGTTGAACAAGTCTTTCTTAATTCGCTAAATCCAACAGTTTTTGATGTATAACAATTTATATGTTATGAAGGGTTCCACAATCGAAGTGGCGTTTCTACAGGGTGAATACCCAAATATCCCGCCAAACCCTGAAATCGGTTCCTGGTACGATATTCGGGAGTTTAAATTAATCAATCCAACTCTCAAGGAGAGGAATACTCATCACCCATACCAAATCAAGTTTACGCATGAGTCAACCATGGATGTGATCCAACCTTTGAATCACAAAAATTACTTCCGCTTCGAGGATATCGATGATATAACTTGTGGCAGAGTTACTCATCCCGTTTCTTTCGGTATGTTTTATCTATACTTTCTTTAATATGTATATATTAATGTCCGTGGAATTATGAACTTGCGATGGTTGATGAGATTCATTTAGTGGTCGTTTGGTCAGTTGAGGAGGTTACTTTTAAGTGTATCATTTGCAAAAGTACAAAATAAACGTTACATCCCCATTTTATTTTCCCCCCGTTAGATGTTTGTGCGTGCATCGTAAATGTGGACGTCATAAGGAGACGTTACGATGGCAGGTGTATTGAAGTTGTCTTCACTCTCCTGAATGGCAGGTTAAGGACATATATATATTTGAACTTCATAGGGTTAAATTTGAAAGCAACTGTGCGTTAATGCAGGAATGAAAGTGTCAAATGTCGTCTCACGGACACCTATGCCCATCAATTCCTCTCTGATTGGGAATCAAAGGGATGTCATGTTCTCCACAAATCCGAGCCAGTGTTTTGTGTCTTCCGGTTCTTTAAGGTTGGGAGTTATGAAGGTACGTCAGATGAAATTGATATTATGATAGAAGCAAATACATGTAATTTGTCTATCAAATCAATTACGTAAATGTGTGTAGGCGTACCATGTCTTGTACACACCGAAGCGTCTTCTAAATTCTTCATTCGAGCAGATTTCGAAGGACTTCGACATCACAAGGAGATGTAAGTTGATATTATATTAATACTTGGTATGAAAGCGTATGTGTTCTTATCTGTTCACAGTCTCACATGTACATTTAATTTTTTAAACTTATAGAAGTGAGTTTGCTGCACAACACCACATTAACAATGTGATGGGACACGATGGGACAACAATTGAAACAATTGCCCAGGAAGGAGAAAGCTCCGGAACCCATACAGAATCTGCACAGACGTTCGTCAGACTGTCCGCGGAATGAGGAATGAAAAACTGACGAGAAATAGAAATCAAAATGTTGTTTTCTATTTCAAATATTGGTTTATTTTCGTGAGAATATGTACAATGGTTTTATTGTTAAAACGTACTCTATCCTTTTTATTTTATATTCTAATAATTATTGAAATTGAGATAGAAAATAATATGTAGAATTTTGAATATTAAAATTGTTATTATTAGTAGCTATTTCACAAAAATATTAGAAAATGTTCATTTGTTTTTGGACATTAAATAAAGTAAAAGAAATGACCGAATGCTTGTACTATCTCCTAATAATAAGTAGAATCTTTAATGTTGTATTGTCTTATCAGAAGGATAATTTATTCCCCACACCATAGTTGATGTACGTTGGGAGTCATAATATATTGTGGTAGTCGTCTACGTACAGAAGCTTAAATAATCGTACAATCAATACAAGTGAATAGCAACCCTTTGGATTGATCTAGTTGAGAGGAAGTGATGATAATTACGTAACTGGATACACATCAAATAAACATAATGATGAGAAAACTATCATATCTAAGCAACAATAAATACGACTCTCTTCGAAGTTGTCACATCAGAGAACCTACAAATGTCATAGTCTAGGCTTAGGGTTAGCTGATGGTTGAGTTACAGCCGATATTTAACGAATTCGAATATAATGAATTTGAAATCCGATAATACGAAACTGACACGTGGTTCGCACTACTTATTTGTTTTAGTAATTCTAATCGAGTAGGCGTGCATGAGAGCTCATAAACCTAAAATGGGTTCCTTCGTAATTAAGTAGTTAACAATAGGGTAATTTAAAACGACGTCATATAGAAACTAGTATAAATTTCCAGGATTTTCGCCAAACTCCCCAACCACCTCTCACATCGTAGGTTTTATTAGTGGGCAGGCGGCAGTTTCCGTCTATTTGGTTCTGCACATACTGCACATATTGCTATTAACTCCCAAAAAATGGCGACTTCTAGCCGTAAGAAGACTGATCTGCCAGACGAGATCTTGATAAAAATAGCCAAGCATCTCGTAGTTGATGGGTTCTGGCGAGCAGGCCCATTATTAAAGGCTGGTCGGCGAGGAGTGGATACGGTGCTTGCCCGAGAAGTTCTGAAGGTTGCCAGCATCTACCAAATCTGTGAACATCCTTCTTCATTCCAAACGACAAGGAAGCCAAATGGTGAACTCCAGGAAGAAGGGATTCACAGGCGTATTTTCGAAAAATGCTTGGACGCAGGGAACAGAATAGCAATCTACAACGAGGGGCTACGGATCGTTGCCGAGGAGCGAGACATTGAGCGCGGTATCGCACTACTAAAAAACAACGTTCCCGAAGATGCCGAGTCCACTCTCGCATGTGGAATTTTCTCTATGTTATATGGGGACGAGCAGATGGCGGTTCGTTTTCTTCACCAATTTGATGCACATCACTATCCACTCCAATCAGAGGGAGTACGGCTTATCGGGGAAGATCTGTTCCAACGGTTGAGTATGTTTAAGACGGCGCGTAAAAACACGTACAAAGATTCTTTTGTATATCCCTCCAGTTCGTTGATCCCTTTCCCGAACTGTGCCATGAGTAGTTGTTTGAGATGGGGCAGGTTATCGACCGACACACGTTATTATGACATCATTTGTGTAAATTGCGGAGTGTGGTGGGTGGGCAAATCTATATGTGAAATCCTCTAGGTGTATCGTCGGTTCCCTTCTGTGATGCGTTTCTCCTCGCCACGTATGTTTCATTAGATAATTAAATTACTATGTAATGAAGATGTTAATTAACGTGTATGCCAATATCTGTCGTTTTGGGCGTTTTGCTCCTTTTGTTCTGAAAATGTGTACTAGATGTCGTTCTGCTCCTTATATTCCGGAAAAAGGTCTAAAATGGCAATTCCCTAGCTTCGAACCATCCATATAGACGACGTGTACTTAGTTTCACCGGGCAAACACACAAAACTATCAACTGTGCTGGCCCAACCAATTTTGCCCATTAACAAACAGTAGGAAAAAAAAAGTTCCTTCTACAACTTTACAAGGGCTCGAACTCGTGACACTGAAGGACAGTCAAGTCCAATCCTACCACTGTACCACCACACTTTTTATGATATTGATTCCCCTAAAATCGCTAATATAATCTGTAGCATAAAGCCCTTGATTTACGGGCTTTATTAAAGGACCGGCACTGTATCAAGCTTACGACGCCGTTCGTATCTAGTGGAAAACGACACAACTTGGAAAAGTTCATGTTGTTTTAGAATACAAAAAACGACACAAAACAGAATGTTCTATAAAAGCTAACCGAATATAATCGATATCTTATAAAATTCAGGGAAATTAGGGTTCATTGAACTGATTTGGGGGAAACAGAGAGAGCCGCTGCCATAGATGTTGGATTAGATTTAGAGAGTTGGATATTCGGTTAATAGTTTAACGTTCCTCTTTTCTTTATTTTCCCTCCTTCAATTACGTTATCAGTTTCGTTCTTAATGTCTGCTTTGGCAAACACGAGTCCAGTCGAGTATGACGATGCGGAGTATGGGATCCCGGCTGTTTGTTACTGTGGTGAAAGGCCAAACCTACAACCTTCTTTTACAAGGACAAACCCAGGGAGGCTCCACTACACTTGTAGAAATAGAGAGGTAAGTAACGTACAGTTTCCCCGAGGTTGATTAAAGATCAGATTTATTTGCATAACTTGAGGTTTACGTTTTAACAAACATTATAAGAAAAAAAATGCAGGATGGGGACTATCACATTTTTAAATGGTGGGATGAAGCTATGATGGAGGAACTGAAAACAGTGAAGGAAGATCTTCTAAAGTTAACTAGTTTGAATCAAATGCGTGAAGCGCTTCAGGGACAAAAAGAGGAGATTGCTAACATCTTAAATATGCACAAGGAAAATCAGATGGAGTTGGAAAGGATGAAGGCGTTGATTGCGTACAAGAGTGATGGATTAACTATGGAATTAAAACTGACCAATGTGTTTGTTGCGACTTTGGTTATACTAGCAACAATGACCTATTTTTTAAAGTAGTTTGGTCGTTTTATTAGTAGTACTTTGGGTTGTGGTTTAATTGTTTAACATCAAGTTATAAACGTTTTATTTGGTTTACTCCCATTTTTTTATCGTCTAAAAAAAGACTGTTTGAAACCTTGTCGTGTTATTATTATCGACCAAACCCTTGAAATTAAACATAAACATAAACATTTGTACACGTTTGTACACATACGTCTAACATTAAAGGTTGGCACTATTAGGTAGATGCTTACAAAATAAAAATATATAATTAACCATGCGTAATACACACAAACATTTTACATCAAATTATTCCTATCCACGTAAGATAGATTGTTGGGATGTAGGTAATGAAGATAATATAAAGAGTCCAGCAACGTGGTTTAGAAGTTTGGAATGTAAGCAACATTGACAAATGGAAACATAGGCTACGAATCGTCGTCACTCCGCTCGCGCTGGTCGAAGTATTCCAACCGGAGTTTGAAATCTCTAACCTCAGGGAAGGGTGGTTCAAATATCACTTTAGAGACACCCGGTTGACTAACCACTTCCATCCCTCCTGCGGTGTGGAAAAATAAGGAAAAAGGGTAACCAAAATTAGTTTTATGCAGTAATCTTATATTTAAAAGGTGATTGAATTGTTTTAAATACGTTTGCCTAATCAGTACCTCCATCCTTAAACTTGGGCCTCCAGAATCGCAAGACTACAACTGGTTTGCCTCCGCATAGCCAAAAATTGCGGACGAAATCATCGACCATCTCATCATAAGCCACACATTGCAAGTGATGACCCCTACACACAGAGACACCTTACGTTAATAGCCCGGTATATCTTTAAAGTGTGTGAAAGCTAATAATCGCGAAAACGACTCACTCAAGATTCGTCAATGAAAACCGTATCAACCGGGTTCTCTCGGCAAAACGTGGAGCAGTTGGATCGTCCACCAATATTCTTCGTTCGACGTGAGTAACTTGCCCCATCGTGTCTATGGTGTCATGTCATTAGAATTATGGTACTGGATATGATATTAAAAACCGGAACAACACAATGCAACGTTACCTAAGCAGCAGTTCTGGGTCCAACGAGGCCATCGTTCGTAAATTTGGTCGAAGGGGACGTAATCGATGTAGTGATTGGTCGACAAGCAACGAATGTTGTCCACAACCGTGTCAGCAGTGAATTTGATCCGGTAGTTGGAAGCCACGACCTTCACAGCGGATGTGTCGTCAGTGACGACGAAATTAGAGAAGGTTTTCCACAAACCCTCCTCAATCTCCGCACAGAACTGGGGCAACAGGTCCTCGCTGATTGTTGCCTGCATCTTATCTCCCTACGGTGGGGGAAAAAAGTTCAACCATGATGTACATGTATCATTTAATATTAAGTGCATATAATATGATGATGAGACGAGTCACTTACGAAAACATCTGAAATAACCATTTCAAAGGTGACGATGTTCGCTTCTCTCTTTCTCCACTTGCGGATAATCTTAACAGAAACCTTCCAATCAGATCGCCACGTCTGGAGATCAGATAGCCTGTCGAAATGCACCATGACTTTGTTGCACTTATGTTTGCTTTGGGATGTGATATTTTGGTTTTTGAGAGACGAATACATAGTTCACTGGGTGTGAATTTGTCTTCTTATATAAGCAGCGAACAAACACAAATGGATTATCAATATTATGGCTTTTCAAATGTCGTGACTGCATTCCATAAAGATTCATCGCATTTAGATATTTAACATGTGTAACTGCCGGTTAAGCGAAGACGAGACATCGCATGCACTACTTAATTATGACCCTATAGTCGACGTTATATATTGGCGGAAAATATATTGGTTCATTTAACAAACCAATTCAATGTAAAACTTTATAAAACATCAAGGAATAGTGAATGATGGTTTAACCAGACGAATAAAGGCTGATATATAGTGTAAATGAACCAATAACGTTGAAGAACTGTATAATTTGAATAAAAATATTTAAAGAAAAGCTCAGCCATTGCACTGTTTATAAATAAAAAATTATTTTAAAATAGTTTAGTAGTAGAGGCAAAATCTTCGTTCTTAGTAATAGACGGAAAACTGAGGCCTCAGCTGCGACGGCGCATTCGGATGTCCGATAGGGTTGTTTTACAAGTAGATTTTTTGAATTAAGGTGTTTAGATCTGGGATAAGTACTACAAAGCGACACTCCATAGAAGTCGGCGACGGAACATTTAAGGAAGAAGAGATTACAGAGGTCGGGTGAAATCAGAGAAAGGCGACTAGTTTCGATCCCTCTTTCATCACCGGTGTTGAATCAGAAGGTAAGTGTTTCTCTTGGCTTCTTACTTTAAATTGGAAGAGAGATTGTACCCCCAAATTCTATATTAGGTTGGAAGAGTATATAGCAAATACATTTAAGAATCGCTTTGAGTAGCCCAGGATGTGAAATCGATGAATAGTAGTGTATCTGTGGCGGGCAGAGGATAAATAACCGTAATCGTCAACAGAATTAAACTTTGGTAGACATTGGTATTAGGGTTAATTGGTTTAGTGTACGTACATATTAATATGTACGTTACTTCATGGTGATAGGATGGATCCCGAGGCTGTAGAGATCGTTCCTCAATTGAGCTTGGATCTACCGAGGAGGTTATTTGCTCTTGACCATTACCCTCTCAAAACCAAGATAAATGCGTATTCAAAACCGGAATATCTTTCTACAATATCGAGGGTGCTGAGTGGAACAAAAGAAATGGAAAACTTGTTAGAGTCTCCATTTGGGCAGCTTTTTCGTATCCCTGCTAACAAGATCTCGTTCTCCGGTAAACTAGTTCATGGATTTGTTTGCCGTCAATTGGTGACCAAAAAGCGGCATGAGATGTGGATTGTGTTTGGTGGCAATCCAATCAAGTTTGGATTACAGGAATTTGCAGAGTTGACAGGTCTCGAATGTGGAAATTATCCAAAAAAGAGAGATGTGGAAAGAGCTACAAAAACGGATAAAGGATGTAAGACTGTTTGGGAAGTTCTATTCGGGGAAAACATAGAACCAACGATCTCCGAGTTGGTCAAAAGGTTGGAGACTGAGGAAATGGAAACGTGGCAGAAACTAGCTTTAGCGCTGATAATAATAGTTGATGGAGTTCTAACATGCGCCACGCAACCAGTAAAACCAGATCCGAAGACAGTGGAGATGACCAAGAATATTGATTTTTTTTTCAAATATCCATGGGGAAGGTTGTCATTTGAACGGACGCTGGAGACTATTACAGGATTTAAATGTCCAGCAGACGTAGACAGCTTAGTAAAAACTTTCAAGCAACAATCAGTTGCTGTTCATGGATTTCCTCTAGCACTCCAGCTGCTGGCTTTCCAATCTGTCCCAGCAATTGCAAGATTAGTACCATCTGACGTTCAAGATCAGGCGTTTAATCAAAGATCGATCCACAATCTGGCTAAACTGCGGCCAATCAAGACAGCAGACATCTTCGCATGCGAGGCTGCTAAAGAGGTATGTACTTGGTTGATATAATACGTTAACGACCTGAATCTATCAGTTTCGTCAAATGTATATATATTTGTAATCATATTATAGGTGGTTATTAGACGGATGGTTGGTAGTGGGGAGCATTGTGATAGTGGAGAATTGGAGTGGCGTGACGAAGAGGAAGACCATCAAGTTGACAACATTGAAAATCTTATTAAAGCTGGCCACAAATGGGATGAGGCAATATGGATGGGAGGTGATGATAGGTGTCCAAAACAGACACGTCCCGAAGAGAAAGGTATTAAAAACATTTATACATTACAAAGGGCTTCACTATAAAGATAATTTTTTTTAAAATTAATGGGGACATTGGTGATATAGTTACAGTTGACTGTCGGAAGAGGAAAATAGCAGACACCGCAACAATTGACAATAAAAAAGAGAAGAGCACGAGAACTGATGGGCGACCGGGGGGTATGCCCATTGTTGATGAATGTTTGGACGATGACCAATTTGAAAGGTATGCAGCGGAACTAAGCCGGTTCTACAGGAAACAAGAAGCACTGATGAAGGAAAATCAGGCAAACATGGAGATTTTCGTACGTACAGAGATCCGCAAGGAGATAAGAGCTGCACTATTGGAGGTTAAAAGAAACGAACATGGGGAACCTTCTTACGCTTCGCAAACAGTTTCAGAGAAGAAGTATTCAAAAAAAAAGAAGAGGGAAAACTAGAAGAGGGAAAACTATAAAGTTTCGAAGAATGATTTCAGTAATGGTTATGAAAAAAAAGGGAGAGAAGGTCAGAAACAGGGGATGCGCTGACACTGCTAAGGTTGATATGACAAATAGCTTAAGGGTTGTAATTTTTTCACTACTTACATATATTAAATTATGTTGCTATC
>NC_025686.1:6203080-6203652 GCF_000633955.1 Camelina sativa
TTGGTTAAATCCACAACAGATTCGCACTTTCGATCCGACGAGCCAGGGTTACCACCACTTACCGGATGGATAACATTAATAGGAACGGGTTGAGCACCTGCTCCATCAACTTTGTCATTATACTTTGCTCTTTTATCGCATTCCTCAGTCTCCCAACTCTGTACTCTTTTAACACGATGTACACTGTCTACCCTCTGCTTTGGAATTCGCTCTACACTGTCCTCTGGTTCGATTTTAATACTCCCAGACCACATGAACTTATCCTTAATGGCTAACGGATTCCTAACACAACTAGCAACTTTATAACCATCCTTGTCCGAATGCTTTATCTGATATAGCCATGACTTGAAACAAAAGACATGTATTTGACGTTATATACAAGACATTTGAAATATAATATGACGCTGTTAAACTAGAGACAAAGTATACAAATTGCTAAATTGTGTGTACGAAAAAAATCATATATCAAAATAATTACAAAATTATACAACTTCACAAAACTGAAATTGATATTGTTTCCTCGAATAGATAAATACAAAGACTTCATACTGAACAATAGATATATAATAACA
>NC_025686.1:6207558-6241337 GCF_000633955.1 Camelina sativa
ACTTCAAACTCTGTTTCATCAATCTTCTCACAATTCAAACCACTAATTTCTTCATATTCATATAGAGAGAACCTCAGCGGCTTTCCTCCAACCAAAAACCATACCTCCGAAGGAATGTTTATTGCCAATTGATTGGACAATAGATAATGGATGGTCTTCCCACAAAACAGGTAGTCAGATTCGGCTAGATCCAATAGAACTCCCAGCTGCGAATTCTTTCTTATTTTGTCATACACCTCATCACCAACAAAGCCTTTCAAACCACCAAGATTGGACAAACTACAATCGTGGTGCATGCTTCTCATCGGCAGTGGAAAATTACCAACCCCATACAACCTACTTGGATACCTCTTGCTTGACCCCATATCTACGACAGAAGCTTTAGTTTAGTTATTAATTCAATATCACAAAACATTTGTTGCTTAGATTAGCAACGAAGCAACATGAAGTCACACAAATATCTTCCGAAAAACAGAGCTCAACAACATACAGAAAACTAACATACAATATACAAGGCCTACTATGTAATACGGTATAAGAAAACAGTAAGCAATAGAGACTAAACCTCAATATAGAAATTTACCTTTGAGCAAATCGCTTTATTTCCCTCCTCCTCTACTTCAAACCACCTCGCCGTCAACTCGCCGTCAGTGGTCCTCCAGCCAAACGTCCTCCACACAGATTCTTTTCACGCCGCAAGCTATCTAAAAATAGCTGATCTCAACCCAACAATCGTAAGACAAACAACACAAAGATTCAAGGGATCGACTTAGGTTTATGATCTTTTTATTTTCCCCTTTTAAGATCTTCGTTTTAAAAGAGAATGGCATAAATCGTAATAAAACACACAACTCAGATATAGAAGTAATTTACAAACTTTTATGTGTTATTCTAGTAAGACAGAAATCTCAACGTGTTAGTCTAGTAATAAACCTACTTTTATGCAATATTCTAGGTAATTTCCCTATATTTTAAATTTAGAAATGAATTTTATAATATGAGTTTTAAAAAAATATATTTGTTTCTTTTTGTATATGGTTCATAATGTTCGGATGCAAAATAAAATAAACAAAACATATCAGAACTTTTTTTAGTGGAAGTAATTAAATCCCTCAAAGTTTTGTTGTTTTAGATTTTATTGTTTTGTGATAAATTGTTAGGTTCTTAGAGCATCTCCAACCTCACTCTATTTTAAAGTCAAAACTCTGTTATAGATTAACATTTACTCTAACCGTACTCTATATCTTACTCTAAAATAGAGTAAATGGTAGGATTACTCTATATACAACTTTAATTTTTTACACTAACTCTATTTTTTAGTATAATATAGATTGACATATTGAAAAAACTATGCTCTATTTTAGAGTAAAAAATAGAATATATATTGGAGATACTCTTAGAAGACATGAGATTTGTGCAGAGACCATATATCAGACATTCGAAACGAAAACTGAGTATTGAAAATTGTTTACAAATATTACCAAATAAATCTCATCTTTCTCTATATCTTTTCCAAAGTTGTAATATATGGATGCTATCAAGACTTATATGATCGCAAAGAAAAATAATTGATAAATATTTATCTTTTTGCGAGTGGTTTTACAACTTTATATATTCTTTAACTCAATCTTGATATTTGATTTTCTTTTTGACTCTACCATATGTTGCTATGGTTTGATTTTCTTCAGTTAGCCTCCTAACAAATATCTTGTGAATTAGAAACTCTATATGAATGCTTAGAATACTTCTATGATGATGTTATTTCTCGGTCCTTGTCTCTATTCTTATTCATTATGTTCTTTTAATTGTCAAAAAAACGATCTCTCCAACATGTCAATTGGTGTAGATTGAAGGGAAGACAAAATTAGAAAAGTTGATATCAACAATAGATACATTCCAATTATTTTTCTGACATAACTACATTTCTAATTTATTTTAACTTACATCTAAATGCTTTTTTTTAATTAACTATATTAAAACTTATAATATCTATATGTTGACTTTTCCATCAGATTTTGATGATTTTTAAATAAGATATGTGAGGAAAAAAAATCAGACTGACTAAAATTCATCCAATCAATAAACTAAACTTCTAAAACCTGAATTTTGTACTATACTAATGAGGTTATGAATCTAGACAATATGTTTTACAAGGTAACAGAAGAATCACCAATGATTATTTTGAATATTTAATTACTGTACTCATGATTTATCATATGCTCTAGCTTTTACTCTATAATCTTGTAATCACCCTTAATATTAAAAAATTAGAATAATGCATATTAAAATATGGTTCATGTCATAAAGACAGTCAAACTGTAACTTATAATTAAATCTAATTTAATTTTATCTGAGTTTTGTCTTTAGTACAATATATATGATTATTGGATATAATGTGATTTTTAAATATATTAGAACATATTTTATATTTTTAAATTTGTCTGTCATAAATTAATTTGGCTTCAATTTTTATTTTAAAAGTATGAAAACTTTTTTTGTTTTAATTGGTTCGATCAGTAGTTTCATTTTTATCTGAGTTTTGTCTTTAATACAATATATATGATTATTGAATACAATGTGATTTTTTAAAATATATTAGTACATATTCTATATTTTAAAATTAATCTATCATAAATGAATTTGGTTTCAACTTTTACTTTAAAAGTATGAAAACTTTTTATTGTTTTAATTGGTTTGATCAGTAGTTTTATTTTTAAGTTATATGGTTTATGCTTTCATTAGGAAATCTTATATAATATGAGAAGGTTTTTTCTAATTTTGCATGCCAATGCGACACTTGGCGCTCTATATTTGTGACATATGTCTTTCTTACTAATCATAAGTTAAACATTTTTTACATACTTTATTTTATTTATATCTTATATGATGTATAGTTTGCTTTAAAAAAAATTACTTTGTTAGAAAAAATATTTCTTCCAACTTTTTAGTTTTAACATATAATATATCTTATATAATATGAGAAGGTTTTTACTAACTTTGCATGTTAATGCGACACTTGGCACTCTATATTTGTGACACATGTCTTTCTTACTAATCATAAATTAAACATTTTTTACATACTTTATTTTATTTATATCTTATATGGTGTATAGTTTGCTTTAAAAAAAATCACATTGTTACAAAGACATGTGATAAATGAACTTGGTTTAAAAAAATTAGTCTATTTTAAAAAAATAGACTATCATAAATGAACTTGGTTTCAACTTTTACTTTAAAAGTATGAAAACTTTTTTTTTGTTTTAATTGGTATGATCAGTAGTTTTATTTTTAAGTTATATGGTGTATGCTTTCATTAGGAAATATATTATACTAGATATTCACCCGCAGTACACCACGTGGCTATATTTTTTTATCTAGAAATACAAAATCTAATTACTTTATTATATTAATTATATATGTGAATAATATCTTTTGTATTTTTAAAATGTATTATAGTTTTACATCAATATATTATGTAGTTTATAATTTTCTTGTCTATATGTAGTGGTTTATTATATAGTTAGTATATTCTTATTGTTTATTAAATTTAATTTAGTCAATAAATATACTATTTTTTATTTTTCTTTTTTATTTACAATACAGAGATAATAGTCTTATATTTTTTATAATTTTTGTTGTTTTATCTCTATATAACTAAACACTTTGTATTTATTGTTGTGTAAGTAGATGAAAATAGCAGAGTATTTTTTTTTGTAAAATTTGATTTATACCAATTGTTTTTTAGTATGATCAAAAATCTATATATTGTATTATATATTAGCTACTGAAAACAACAAAGAAGTAAAAAAAAGAGTTAATAATATGTGTTAATTGAGGCCCAAAAATATTAGTCTCATGTCTTTTTGTACGAAAGATAAAACAAAGGGTGAATTAGGTCAGTAACCAAAACAAAAAAACTATAGTAGTAAATAACACTATATTTAAAAAAATTAGAAGATTAAGATGAGGGCAGTGGAAAATTACCAATGGTGGTGGAGGACAGTGGTGGCTGGCCGGAGATAGTTGCCCGGCGGTGGTTGGCCGGCGGTGGCTGGCCGGAGGTAGCTGGTCGGCGGTAGCTGGCCGGAGGTGGCTGGCCGGAGGTGGCTGGTCGGAGGTGGCTGGCCGGAGGTGACTGGCCGGTGGTGGTTGGCCGGCGGTGGTTGGCCGGAGGTGGTACTCCGGCGGTGGCTTGCCGGAGTAGCCGGAAAAGTTCACCGGGATTGTTCACCGGAATTGTTCGCCGGAAAAGTTCGCCGGAACTGTTGGCCGGCGGCCGGTGGCCGGAGGCCGGGGGTAGCGGTGGCCGGAGGTTTGGCTGGAGGAAATCTAAACCCTATAAGCACATTGGGAACCCTAGTGGTGATGGTGGTAAAGAGGTGGTGGTAGGAGGTGGAGATGGTGGTTTTAGGGGGTGGGAAAGGTGGTGGTAGGGGGTGGGGATGGTGGTGGAAGAGGGTGGAAGGAAATAGTAAGGGCAAGGGTAATATAGTATATATTATAGTTTTTATAGAGTATATTAGTTATATATGGTTAGAATAGTTAGTGGGTTAATTATAATTTTTTTGTTGGTTATTGAGTGCAAATTCCCTAAAACAAATCTTATAGATGTTAAAACTAAAAAATTGGAAGAAATATTTTTTTGTAACAATGTGATTTTTTTTTAAAGCAAACTATACACCATATAAGATATAAATAAAATAAAGTATGTAAAAAATGTTTCATTTATGATTAGTAAGAAAGACATGTGTCACAAATATAGAGTGCCAAGTGTCGCATTGACATGAAAAGTTAGTAAAAACCTTCTCATATACACCATATATAAGATATAAATAAAATAAAGTATGTAAAAAATGTTTCATTTATGATTAGTAAGAAAGACATGTGTCACAAATATAGAGTGCCAAGTGTCGCATTGACATGAAAAGTTAGTAAAAACCTTCTCATATTCACCCGCGGTACACCACGTGGCTATATTTTTTTATCTAGAAATACAAAATCTAATTACTTTATTATATTAATTATATATGTGAATAATATCTTTTGTATTTTTAAAATGTATTATAGTTTTACATCAATATATTATGTAGTTTATAATTTTCTTGTCTATATGTAGTGGTTTATTATATAGTTAGTATATTCTTATTGTTTATTAAATTTAATTTAGTCAATAAATATACTATTTTTTATTTTTCTTTTTTATTTACAATACAGAGATAATAGTCTTATATTTTTTATAATTTTTGTTGTTTTATCTCTATATAACTAAACACTTTGTATTTATTGTTGTGTAAGTAGATGAAAATAGCAGAGTATTTTTTTTTGTAAAATTTGATTTATACCAATTGTTTTTTAGTATGATCAAAAATCTATATATTGTATTATATATTAGCTACTGAAAACAACAAAGAAGTAAAAAAAAGAGTTAATAATATGTGTTAATTGAGGCCCAAAAATATTAGTCTCATGTCTTTTTGTACGAAAGATAAAACAAAGGGTGAATTAGGTCAGTAACCAAAACAAAAAAACTATAGTAGTAAATAACACTATATTTAAAAAAATTAGAAAATTAAGATGAGGGCAGTGGAAAATTACCAATGGTGGTGGAGGACAGTGGTGGCTGGCCGGAGATAGTTGCCCGGCGGTGGTTGGCCGGCGGTGGCTGGCCGGAGGTAGCTGGTCGGCGGTAGCTGGCCGGAGGTGGCTGGCCGGAGGTGGCTGGTCGGAGGTGGCTGGCCGGAGGTGACTGGCCGGTGGTGGTTGGCCGGCGGTGGTTGGCCGGAGGTGGTACTCCGGCGGTGGCTTGCCGGAGTAGCCGGAAAAGTTCGCCGGGATTGTTCGCCGGAAAAGTTCGCCGGAATTGTTCGCCGGAAAAGTTCGCCGGAACTGTTGGCCGGCGGCCGGTGGCCGGAGGCCGGGGGTAGCGGTGGCCGGAGGTTTGGCTGGAGGAAATCTAAACCCTATAAGCACATTGGGAACCCTAGTGGTGATGGTGGTAAAGAGGNTTAATTTATGATTAGTAAGAAAGACATATGTCACAAATATAGAGCGCCAAGTGTCGCATTGGCAGGCAAAATTAGAAAAAACCTTCGCATTGACATGAAAAGTTAGTAAAAACCTTCTCATATTATATAAGATATATTATATGTTAAAACTAAAAAGTTGGAAGAAATATTTTTTTGTAACAATGTAATTTTTTTTAAAGCAAACTATACATCATATAAGATATAAATAAAATCTTATATAATATGAGAAGCAAACTATACAGTATGTAAAAAATGTTTAATTTATGATTAGTAAGAAAGACATATGTCACAAATATAGAGCGCCAAGTGTCGCATTGGCAGGCAAAATTAGAAAAAACCTTCTCATATTATATAAGATATTATATAAGATGTCACAGAGCGCAAGTTTTATAAGGAAACTAGACATTACTTGTTAGATTGTCAAAATTTCCGACTTTCACCCATTGACTGTTCATTGATTCCACCTGCAGAAGTGTGGCAATAAGAATCTCTGAGATATAATAGCTGAAAAGTTACAAAGATGTTGCTACCGGAACAGCAGTGTGATAAGAATTCTATAAGATCTTAGCTTACCTTTTGTAAAGTATAGTCCTGCATTCTATCACACAGCCCGTCCAACAAATCAACCACCCTCAGGTCGCTTATTCTATTTGGATTAAAAAGAAAGAAAGAAAAGTACAGGATCATTCACGATGACAAAAATGACTAAAACAACAACATATTATGGAAACAATTTTTGAAGAAATCATAGTGTATCAATTGTTGTTTTAGATCAATTTACAGACACCCGCTCTTAAAAGTGTCCAACTGTTAGGATAGTTTGCCTTTCGTCACTGCTCCTAACAGCAGATACACGTTACCCTAGTTATCACATTTTGTAACTCCAATAGAGATTTTAATCCACACTTGCACTTGTAACAAAAGATCACAGTTACAAATGATGTAATCATGCAAATGCACATAAACTGAGCCAAATATGTTCTCGCTGCCCATGTGTCCAATTGCCATACTGATATATCAGGATGTGCACATAAAAACAAAGAATACACGATCAATGCACAATGAGGCCACAATGTTTGTACCTGTAGTCAATAACCTTCCCTTCACGCTGGCCTTTCGAATTTAGTCGGTTTCTCATATCAAGATGGTTTCGTGGATTTTCCTGTTTCAAAGAAAGGTTAAAAGCATTGAATCAGGAGCAGGAAAGCTTTGGTAATGCTATAAAGTGCAACATGAGAGATAGATATTAAAGACGTTCTTCTTACCTTTAAAAGCTGTAACTCTAATTCCTCCTGCACAACACCAATCACCATTTTTAGTATTAAGGAAGGTACCCTAACTCATTCCCTAGAATCAAAAGACTTGTGATCTTGAAAACAAAAACCAAGTTTCCCCCATTGCAAATTCTAAAGACTTATTTGGCTACTAGGGAATATACAAACATGTCCATCGAAGATCTCTCTACCATTATCATTAAATCGGCGTTCGCTGTATAACACGAAATCAAAGAGAGGAAAGCTAGGGGTTCCGACGGCGTTACAAGTGGCGCATTTGTTATCGAGGGAGGTGGAATAAATGTGTTTTACCTGCTATCATCACTTTGATAAGTTGCTGTGAACCAATGAATTCAAATGTTTTAGCCACGTCAGATACTATCTAGTAAAAAATTGTAGCCACGTCGGACACCACTCTAGAGTGGTTTGTTGCCTTACAAAAATCAGATCAAGTATTCGTGGAGTCTTGGGACTTCAAATTTCAAGCTGTCCCGGGTTCAAACTATTTGGTATGTACGTATCTCTAAACCATCGTCTTACAAAATGTGTATTTGATAATACAATTTAGCTTGCAACGCACTGTTTTTATCAAGTCAAGTTTTCATTCATATAGAGAGGCTCACTGTATCTGTATGGATGTTATCATACTATCACTATAAAATATAAATCATGAATTGGTAATAATGGACTCAGGAACACCGGCCGAAAGAACCTTTGGTGTGATTTTTTTTTTCTATTTTTTTATGCACTGAACTTACCTGTGGCTGTGGGTGGTAAAACAATTTTAATCATAAAATCTAAAAACCCTAATTCAGCTATGGCAGCGATGAAACCGAAGGCCGATGCTCTTGCCTTTCTCCTTCTACGTGTCTTGGTGATGGACCAAACATGCTCAAGAACACCTTCATCATTCAAACCAATATGTCAAAATATACAAAGAAAAAAATCTAACATGAGTGAATGTTTGAATGATCATATGACTTACCGGTAAAAATACAAGGCCGTGCAAGAAACCGAGTAGGACTAGTGCCAGATACATCTTGAAGTAGTAGACCTGTCGGGGATACAAAAACAAATTCAGAAGCCAAATACGAAAAGGAAAGGAAAGACTAAGAATAATAAAAAAAAGCTTCAAGAGAGATCGCAAGCACATACCACAAAGACTTCTGATCTTGAGAAACCGAGCACAATCACCCCAACTAGCTTAGTCAACGTAATTCCACTGCCACAGAACATATGTTAATAAGGACATTGGATTGTATTAAGAAGCAATTCTAATAAACAGGAAGCAATTCTTGTTTGTGAGATCCATCACGGAAATTAGTGGATTTTTCCCAAGAAAATGTGTAGGGAAGTTATGGGCTTTGCTAAGCGTTTATCAGCTTATACCGAGGGAAACAGAATCTTTGGTTTGTGTTCTATGTTCATGGATCGAGTTGAAGAGAGACAAAATACCTGAAAACTGAAGCTCCCATCCCACCCAGCGCCTCTTTCATCCGTTGGTTTCTGTCCCCAGAGCTTATCTGAGCATTTAGGAAATTCCCGTCAGGATGAAAATAGCATTGTGGTTGTTAATACTGTTAATACAGACAGAGGGGGACTGACCGAGAAAGCGTGAGTTATGTGTACACAAAACTCTACCGCTATGCCCACGGACATTATTAGATTTACAACTGATAGCGCGTTTAGCTGGATATGAAAGACTGCCATAACCCCCTAGCATGTTTTAAATCAAGGGTTGGTCGAGTATCACATTAGTAACCTGAGACTGAGAGTATGAATATAGATAGTTTTTTTCATAACAATGAGAGAGTAGAGTACCAAAAGATCAATAATGATCATTGCGATCACCAGCAAAATAATTGCGGAGCTCCAAAAGCTGAGTTAGAAAGCAGACAGAGGGGAAAAAATGTAGAATCAGGTTTAATCATATCTAACAAGAAAACTATGATAACAAAGAGGTTAAGAGTATATTTCAGTGGGAAAGAGCTTTAGAGTGATACCTGCATGTGATGATTAAACACACGACAAACACGGCAGATGAAAAAAAAAAAAAATTCAAAGTCAGCTCGAAGTCAAAAGTTAGAATCAAGACCTACCAACTAGAAACTCAAGCTAAGATCTGAGAATATAAGATTTACAAACCGATGGCTATGGAGAGGTTGATTAATGCAGTTTTCCATATGTCAAGATATTGCTCAAAGAACATATAAAATACTGAGTATGGATAAATCTCCATCTGAAAAAGAATAAACTACAAGTTAGACATTAAAATTCAATAAAAAGAAACTACCATAGTGATGAAGAAATTGCGACAAGTTAGATCAGTTTCCATTAGGAAATCCAACTATATATTAAAGGGGGAAAAATGTATGAGTCATTTGTTTATCAAGAAGATAATAAAATATGAAATCATGTGACTTGCATCGATCAGTATATGGTACCTTTAAGGAACGAGAAACTTTTGCACTAAACTCTTGAGCAGCTCTCATTGAATTAACATAGTCAACCTGAAAACAAACTTTCAGTATAAAGTATAAACTAAAACAAGAATAGAGACTCACAACAAACATGAAAAGTTGCTCTACATTTTATGAGATGGGAAAGTACCTGCTTGTTAAGGGGTGTATGATAAGTGCGGAACGATGAAGCTTGAATGATACCACTTTCATAGCCTGGTAAGAAATGAGAGCATACATATTACAGATTTGGGTATCAATACCATGCTAGAATCGATGACAGTTAAATGGACTAAAAAAGAAAAAGGAGATAGTGTGGAAACCTTGCAAATCAACACTACTAGAATAAGCACCATGACCACCTTTAGCACAATCAGCGGAAGGAAGCGCACTGAGGAACCAAGGAAGTTTCTCTTTGAATTGGGTTGTGGATGGGCGGTCACTGCTTAAATCTGCATGACGGAAGCACTGGACAACCGAAAAGAAAAAAATTATGCAAGTCATCATTAGAGATGTTGCGGAGAGTAACAAACACATCCCTACTAATATAATTAATTGAATAAATTACCGTGGTACAATCTTTGCATACTTCACTTAGGCCACAGCTGCCTTGATCAGGAGGACAACAAGGAGGCTAGAAATGCAACAAAAGTACGAGAACATTTAGCCTTCAGTAAGTTATAAATCGCTCGACACAGTATTACCATAATATTTTGGACCTCATAAATAAGTATGATATTGTATACATTTTGAATAATCACAATGTGCTACTTTTGAATGAGTTTTCCAATATTTGTAAGAATTTGATAAGAGCCTATCCCATACTAGGCCCCACACGGCTACACCAAGTCCAGTTAAAAGCTAGCTTATGAGTGGGGATGCCCATGTGACTTTTTAACGCAATGAAATGATTAGTCCCATTTATAACCAATGAGAACGCTTATAATAATTGAAGTTACTTTTCTTCTCTATCTCAGTTCATTTATGTTTGTTATATATGGGACCACTAAATCTTAAATATATTGATTCTAAGCCTTGGCAGTGAAATCAAAATATATATATACCTGGTCATCAGGGGGGCAGAAGGTACCATTTGTAAACTTTCGGCAACAGCCAAATGCCTCAGGAGATAACCACACAAGAAAGTCGTCAAGCCATGAAGCAGCTGGCTTAGCTATGTAGCTTAGTTCTGGAGTCAAAGAAGCCCTTGCAATCTATGGACAAGAATGAAAGTTAGATACTCATAAAGAATAAGAACAGATACTCCGCTAAATATTTGCCTAATCGATTACTGAAACACATTTAATGCCAACAGCTAGAGAAGTTGTAAATATTAATAGTGCCATGTCTTAAAATCTTGTGAGGACATATAAAAATATTAATTCTTTTCCGCATTGACTTGTGGAACACATTAAGAATGTTAGCAATAACAAATATCAGTAGGTACTAAAAACAGATCCAGATTATTTGTAGACTTAACTTACCACACTACTAAATTGAATTTGAAAAACTTGAGATAAATGTGATTGTAATGTGAAAAATGGATAGTGAGACTTTCTCTAATGTACAAGAAAACAAAGTATAGACATATATCAAAGACAGATAACCAAATTATATTAGGAGGAGAAATGAAAATAAATGCAGACAAGCTATATACCTCGTTTAAAAGAGAGTTAGGATCACACTTGTTAATGGAACAAAGTTGATTTGTCTGTCTTGATTCTGAGCTGAGACATGAGGCAAAATGAGTTTTAATCATAAGTTGGACCAAATTATATCAGCTAAACACTTACAGCTAAGAGAAACAGAACGTGAGATACCTGTAGTTATAATTTTTCAGAACAAAGTATAAAGGTGGACCGATACGAAGATATGTAGAAATATTGTTGAAGTAACCCTAATAGGAAAAGAGGGGCACTTGTTAGATAGCCTAGGTTTGATACTTTACATTAGTAAAGTTCAATATAAACCTGAAGATATGAATCCTGAGGAAGAACAATTTGTTGCTCCAAACCAGGCTCAATCCGAGTGGACAATGCCTACAAAATCCATGAACATGTTTAATAAAAGATGATAATTTCAACAGCTAAAATGAAGGATACAACATTTCTCTTATGGGTCAGAAAATGTATCAACTCACAATTCCAGCCATTGCTAAGCCAAAGAAGAAGGCAATAACCAATATTTTGACTGCCCAATGGCTGAGGATGGGTGCATGAATTTCCTGAAAGTGTAGAATGAAACATAAAAAATTCAAAATAACTAAAATCTTTCGTTGACTGAAAAATTGCCTAGACTAAAATACATGCAAGGATAACGTAAAATGTTTTTTTTAAGGGAAATCTCAATTATGTAGAACAGAAACCAAATCTCCTAGGGTGTACTAGGTGGTACGAGTTAATTAATAAAGTACCTTCATATATCGAGTCAAAATGCCAGCTTTTCTCTGACCAATCCCTGAGAGTGATACCAGGCAACTCCAATGAAACTTTAATTTCACAAAATTCTACAATGAAAAAGGGTATGGTGATATATCAAAACCCAGAAGTGATTACCTTTGTCAGCACTATCTGATGATTGTGATGTCTTGATACATGGGAAGCAATCAACCCTCTTATTCTCTGTCCGCTGGAAGTCAAAAACTATCAAAGCAACAAAAGCAGTAACCTGGAGAAGAAAGTCCAAAAGGACAGCCAATGCTGAAAGCATGAAGCATATAATCGTTAAAAAGCCAGAAGGTAGATAATCAAAGTATTCAAACTGAAATACTGAAATGTTTTTACTGACCAGCAAACATGGAGAACACTCGAACAGCTGGCATTTTAATAAAAGCACCAACAGCAAAAGCTAAAATCTCGGCTAAACTTGCAAGAGTAATTGATGGTCCAACTTCCATAAGGGCATTGCTTATTCGTCTTTCCAAAGGGAGCTCTTGCTCTTGTCTCTTAACAGCATGAACCAGTATGCACATATTATCAACACCGACCTGTTGATAAATATTTCATGTAGAAGTAAGGAAAAAAATAAGAACAAGATGTAGATCGTCGGCAACAACATCAGTTACATATTTAAGTTGCAAGCAATATTAGTATCAGACATGACTTACAGCCAAAACAAGAAAAGGTATGACTTCCATTATGATTAGAGTCGATTTCATCCCAACAGCACTGAAAAATCCTACAGAGCCAAGGACAGAAAGCATGACAAGAATAACACCAGATAGACCAAGCAAAACCTGAAATTAAGAAGGTTACATTTCAGAATAAAGTATAAGGAAATCCTTTGAGGTTTGAAACTTCGTTAAGTTCAGAGTAACACTATAATTCAGATAATTCTAACCGTTTATCATTATCATACCTTTGAGGTAATGTAAAAGGAATTTAAGCGAGGTGCATCCCCAAGTGTGAGTGATATATAGGCAAACATGACAAGATAACTTATCTGAAGGACAAAAACAGGAGAAAAAGAAGACATGAAAGACATATTAGAAACCAAACAGAGTAGGAATAATAAAAAATAATTTAAAAAAAAAAGCAAAAGATGGCATAAATATATTAAGATAAAATAGACTATTGAATCTTGAAGGTACAAAATAAGGAAACTCACCGCTATAGTTATGACATCTGCGGTGCTTTCTCTTTTCAATTCTTCTTCAATAGAACTTTCCGAAGAGAAAGAAAGAGTTAAATTTTTTGCTTTAGCCATTGGCAACAATTCATCCTGTCATATAAAGAGTACTAGCGTAAAAGAAAGAACAAGAACAGTAGCATCAAGCTTTGTGCATCATAAAATTAGTAAAATAAAATAACTAAAATTTTGTTTTTTCGTATCAAAATTTCCAACCTTGGCCAGTTGGATAAAGGCTTTCTCCCATGCCACTGCTTTCTCAGTTTTGTTGCCTTCATTGTTAACAGCATTGTCCACAGGATAAGTCACAAGAAAAGCAGAAGCCTGTCCTAAGCATGTCAATTAAAGGGGTATTAGATACTCATCGTATGAATGGACTTACTCTATATAAGTTACTCTAACAAACTGAAGAATACTACCTCACTAAAACTGTTCTCTGAGAAACCTCCCAGTGCAGTAGTTGGATCAAGGGGACCCTTAAATGCACTCAAACATGAATCTGTCGAGGTGAAATGCTGAAGAAAGTAGTGAGCATATTATAAAGTGGTTAGATATCAAAAAAATATTGCCATAAACTTATTAAAATGAAACAAAAATAGGCTAAAAATGTGGAGTGCAGTCATGGAGAAATTACAATGAGAAAAATGAAATAGTATATAAATTCACAAGTTACCTCAAAGCAATATTTAACATGATCGACGCCTCCAAAGTCCTCATAATTTTCTGGTTTCATTTTGAAATACTGCCTCCATAAGCAAGAAATCCACCAGATACGTTAGGGACTACTGGTCTATTGAGGAAAGGCCAACTCTAGTACTATAAAAAGGAAGGAGTGCAACCTGCAGAACACTCTGTGTGGCACAATCCTCTGCAAGGGGTTTCATGCAAATATCTGTCAGAGAAACCATAGAACCTGCGTGATTTGCCCGAAGTCCATCAACCTACCATATTAAACAACTTTTTACATGTCCAGTACAGAAAGACATTATGCGGGTGATCAGATAGATTTAAAATGCTGGAAAACCAGAAAGCAAATACCTTCTTTTGTATGTCAAAAAGTAACTTAATATTGTCATCTGTCAAAATCTCTGGCGCCTTTTCATGAGGAGATTTTGGAACTGTTGCTAGTATTAGCTGCAGAAATTTCCAAAAAATGTGAAAAGAAAGCTGATTAAGAGAAGTTTGAATGTTTGATAGAAATGGGGAAACCTGTTCAATTCTATAGAAAGGAGCAAGATGGGTGTCAAAGAATTGTTTCTCTTCAGCAGCTCTGCTCCCTGGTCCTACCCATAGCTGCAATATACAGTATGAAAACAATTTATATAAACATTTTCCGGAAAGGTCAAATAAGATTGCATATAGTATAGCATTGTAAAAACACTAAGCAAGAGGGAAAAAAAATCAAATAGCTACCTTATCAGGCCGTGTCTCCACTTTGAATCGGATCAAACCCACACAAAGTAGAAGAACTATAGAGATTGACAAACACAAAACAAGAGTTGGGTGTCTTGCTACCCAAATCCCATACTTCCTGGAAACAGAAAACCCGACAATTTCAACAAACCTACTTTGACGCTAGGCAGCCTAGTGAATGAATTTCAATTACCTGTAAAAATTGGCCAAGTGTCCTTGCACTGTCGACAGCTGAGCCCAGTTTCTTTGTGGTGTATTTTGTAACATCTGAGGAAAACATAACAAAGCAATGAGCATCCCAATTATTAATCAGCAGCTCAAACTTCAAAAGTTGTAGTAGTGGTCAGGCTAAGCACATAAATACCTCTGCATGAATAGTGTCGGGTTTTGGCAGATTATTAGCATTTCGTTCTCCACCAGGACTCATCTGGGAGGTGTTCTTCTTACCCCTTACTCGGTGAAGTAAACCCCCTCCGAGAAACAGAGAAACCAATACAATATACAAAATGGCTAGTATAAAATCAACACATTTCGCCTGCATGATTCACCACCAACCAGGAGGACCATGTTAAACAAAGACTTCAAAATCATAAGCACTAGTAAATATGGAATCCATATATACCTTAAGTGATCCAATTTGGATTGAACAAAAATGCTTTTTCTGAGTAGGAAGTTCCGCTCTACTGGAGCAAGTAGCTGCAGAAGGACAATCACCACAAGAACAGCCAAGAGTATCATCACCACATGAATAAGCAGACACATTCATAGGCCTCATTCCAGATGATACAGGTGGTGTTGGCAAAAACGCGATCCCATATGGTGAGCCTGGCAAATTGACACCCGCTTTCTGGCCAATAAATGCAAACCATTCTGATGGACACAACAGACATCACATTTATATCAAGATAAGCTAAGTAAAAAAAACTCAATCGAACTAGTCCTTGAGGCATATAACAAAATATCTACCTTTAAAATTCTTTGCACCAGCTCCGAGAAAGTCTAAAGCACGGCTATTTGAGCTACCAAATTTCACATCTTTGCAGGATTCATACATCCCCGCTCCAAAATCATCAGTTATATAGTACTGAATCCCATCTACAGTCAAATTATTCTTGACCTGCCAAACAAAACACAGCAATGGGACGACTTAAAGCTACTTCAAAATTGCAGCATCAATTAGACAGACAGGTGCATCATTCAAAAAAGTTGTTACCTTTGTAGTAGAAGTGACATTGATAAACAAACTCTGATCCGGAGAACAAGTAAGTTCACAGAAAAGATTCAGAAAGTTCCTCAAACATGCAGGACAACCTACAATAAAGGGAATAGCCTGACAACAAACACACACACATTTCAAATTTCAGTGAATCTTGAATCATGAAAAAAAAAAGATCTAAAGCCTGGTTTTATAATACCTGTTGAACTTGTGAACGTAATGTATCAAACTGAGTCTCTGTGCAACAAACATTGCCAGTGATTGTTGGACACAAGCTTTGAATCTTGGAAGATAGCAAATCATCAGGCTAGATAAGAAGAAGAAGAGAGTGAGAAACGATTAGTAGATCGAGACGACAACAACAAAAAATGCTTCATCTCTTGAGCAATAAATTAAAAAAAAAAAAAAAAAACCACACACACAAACGACACATATACTCACTTTCACTGCAGGAATGTTTAAAGGGCAATTTAGTACTTTCCCGTCGCTTCGTGCTCCACAGATGTCATACATAGCACAATATCCTGCTGATTGTTTTGCTTCTACTCCATGACCAACAAACAGAATCTGCATTGGTAAAAAGAAAAAAAAAATACCAACATCAAATTCAGAGAAATTCCAAAAAATAAAAATATCCACTACAAAAATTTCAAACACACAAAAAAGGTGAAAATTTGTATATCAATATGTTAATATATACAAATTTTCACCTCTTTGTGTGTTTGAAATTTGTTAATATAAAAAAAAAAAATGTTAATCATCACAATGTGAATTATACAGCCAAATAGAAAAACTGGAATTAACAACAAAAAAAAAAAAAAAACTCCACAATTTGAATAATATTTTTTTTTCCTTGATAAATCACAATTTGTATAACTGATTGAGTGATTTCAACAAAAATTAAAAAAAAAAATATACAAAAACCTAAATAGTTTGTATATCACTGCTACAATCCGAATTGAAATCTTTGAAAGAAAAAAAAAAACAAAATATGCAGAAACAAATTTGCTAGAAGAGAGGAGAAGCAAATGGATAGAGAAATAAATCAAAAAAAAAAAAAAAGACTTTCCAGAAGAAGAAGAGATAAAACAAGAATCCTCATAATTTCTTCGTCGGCAATTTGGTATATCTCCTTTTGACCAACAAATCGGTTGTGAAAGTTTTGTTCTGAAAATCTCAATAGAAGAATCTCATCAGAACGAAACTGGGCGTGGAAAAAAATAACAGAGACAGAAGAGAGGAAGAGAGGAGGAGTCAAAAGGTGTGAAAGAGGTTTTATAATATATATATACACATAACACAGTGTGTGTATTATTATGTGTGTGCTTCAACAAAGCTCTGCCATCTCAGGTCCTAGGGATGTGAGAGAGTCCTAATAACTTACTATTATACCCTCGCTTTTGATTTTTTTTTTTTTCTCTGACGTGTTTCGTCGTAGAGGGCGTTTCCATAATACTTGGGAGAAAGGATTACGCGGTTCCTCCGGAAACTGATTTTTGTTTCAATCTTTTTTTCTTTGGAAAAAATAGACTTTTAGGTGTTGAATGAGAATAATGGATGTAGTAAATTTTTTTTTTCTAGTTTTAGGTTTTGAAAATCTGTTTAGTTTTTGGTTGTAAATCTAAAAATAGTTTTTGGTTGTAAATCTAAAAACATTTAAAATTGTATGTATACTTATTAAGACATTATTTTAACTATTTTTGTAAAGAAATTATTAATAATTTTATTATATTAATTGTAAAGTATGAATATGAAATTAATTGGTGACAGCTTTTCCTCTAGAAAAGTTGTTAAAGGGTGGGGATCAGGATTCGAGTAACGCCTGGCGCACCAATAACCTACTGGTGGATTTGGATATCCACAGTGATGGGTTAGGATCGATGCCCTGTAGGGCCAGCTTGGGATCCGTTGGGACGGCTAGCAGTGGGCTAGCAGGGTCCACGGACGGTCCGTTGGGACAGCTAGCCGTGGGCTAGTGGGGTCCGCGGGACGGGTTGTCACGTACACTTAATCACCATTTGTCAACAACACTCATATACGTGTTTTTGTGTCTTTAACAAATGTAATATCCGCGAACCAAAATCCCGGTTTAGGGATTGCATCGGTCAATGCAAGGTTGGCTTTTTGCGGACGAGTTAAGTTAAACGCTGCGTTTTGGGTTAGGAAAACCCTTAACACGAGTTTTGTCTCATTTGACTTGTTTTGGCCATTTTTGAGAAATAGAAAGAGAGAAAGAGTTTTGTGAGAGTTCTTGGGCGTTTTGGGAGATTCTTGGAGGTTTGTGGCGTTTTCTGATGAGATCTGAGGCTTAGAACGTTGTAGGAGCTTGCTAGGAGTGTTTTCTTGCTTGTTTGAGGTTCAAAATCGTCTTGGCAAAGGTAAGTGCATGACCATGGCTTATCTAAGCTAGATATCTCTCTGATTTACTTGTTATGTGTTGTTAGGCTTGTTAGATTGATATTTGGGACGATAGGATGCTTTCTTGTGGCTTGGGATCGAGTTTTGTGGTTGTAGGAACGAAGATCCGGCGAGAATCTTCGGGGAAAACATGATGCTTGGCATTGCATCGGTCGATGCACATTGTGCGTCGGTCGATGCACATTGTGCGTCGGTCGATGCAAGTGCGAGGACGGCGCGTAAAACCTAGGGTTTTGTGTTATGTCGAGCATGCGTCAGTCGATGCAGTGCGAGTGTCGATTGATGCAAGTGCATCTAGCATCGGTCGATGCAACCTTGTGTCGGTCGATGCATCCCAATCTGGTGTCGGTCGATGCATGTTGGTGTCGGTCGATGCAGAGTCCTGGTTTGTTATTGTTGATTGTTGATTATTGTTTAATGGTTAGAGATGTCTCTATTGCTTGTGTGTATAGCCCAGTAGATGGGAGGATTGCCTTATTGAGTGTTTTTAAAATACTCGTGCATTGCAATTTGTGTTTGTGGTGCAGGTAAAGGCAAAGTATGATCGTGGAATCAAGGCAATGAAGAAAAGGATGTTCTAGTGGTTCGCTTGGTTGTCTGGCTTCTGTTAGGTTCCTAGAGTTGAGTTCTAGAATATTGTTTAGGATTGCTGGTTCTCTGGTTTATGTTGTTTGGATCATTAGTTTATGATTTGGAATTAATGTTGGTTATTGGATTATTATTGGTTATGTCCGCTGTTGAATGTGATTGTGGTTAGATGGCTAGTGGATATGGAACCACTAGTTGTAGTTTATTTCTGTTATTATATTTATTTATTTATTATTATTTTTTTTTTTAAAGTTGGGTCCTTTCAAAGTGTTTCATCACAAAGACATGTATTGCATATAATAAACAAGTGTCACTGAGGTGGAAGACACATGTAGTAGTAATGGATAATTATATTTAGTTTATGACACTCCCCCTTGAGTATCCATCACTAATGATGAGTTATGCACTGCCTCATTAAAAACCTTGTCACGGAAAACTTCTTTCGGATAAAAACCATGACGAGGAAAAAAGTGTACAGTGACATAAACTCCCCTTGCAATAAAGAATCATATTCTCTTCATAAGTTTTGTAGATGACTCATATCAATCATTCTTTGCTTCTCATCACCTTTATCATTGACATTCTTCTTTGAAGTTGTAACATCCGCGAACCGAAATCCCGGTTTAGGGGTTCCATCGCTTGATGCAATAGGTGCATTGGTCGATGCATGTTCAGTTTTGTGCGGACGAGTTTAAGTTAAACGCTGCGTTTTGGGCACAGGGAAAAGGAAAACTCTGAAATCGTTTCTTTTGTCTCATTTGTCGACTATGGTTGCTTTTGAGAGAAAAAAAGAGAGAAAGAGTGTTCTTGGTGTTCTTGGTGATTTTTGTGGATTGGTGGCTTTTCCTGGTGAGATATGAGGCTTAGGACGTTGTAGGAGGCTTCTAGAAGTGTTTTCTTGCTTGATTGAGGTTCAGAATCGTCTTGGCAAAGGTAAGTGCATGACCATGGCTTATCTAAGCTAGAGAACTCTCTGATTTGCTTGTTATGTGTTGTTAGGCTTGTTAGATTGTTATTTGGGATGTTAGGAAGCTTTTTTGTTGCTTGGGATCAAGTTTTGTGGTGATGCATTTCGGGTTGACTAACGCGCCAGCAGCGTTTATAAGATTGATGAACAACGTGTTTCAGGAGTTTCTGGACGTGTCTGTATCATTTTCATCGAAGATATCCTGGTATATTCTAAGAGTCCTGAGGAGCATGCAGTGCATTTGAGGGCAGTTTTGGAGAAGCTGCGGGAGCAGAAGTTGTTTGCCAAGTTAAGCAAGTGCAGTTTTTGGCAGCGTGAGATGGGTTTTCTGGGTCACATTGTTTCTGCAGAGGGGGTTTCTGTAGATCCGGAGAAGATTCAGGCTATCAGGGATTGGCCTAGACCGCATAATGCCACAGAGATCAAGAGTTTCCTTGGGTTGGCAGGTTACTACAGGAGGTTTGTGCAGGGTTTTGCAAGTAGAGCACGCCCTATGATTAAGTTGACAGGGAAGGATGTCTCTTTTGTGTGGTCACAGGAGTGTGAGGAGGGCTTTGAAAGCCTTAAGGAGATGTTGACTACTACGCCAGTGTTGGCTTTGCCTGAGCAGGGAGAACTCTATGTGGTTTATACTGATGCATCTAGGGTTGGTTTGGGGTGTGTGTTGATGCAGCATGGCAAGGTGATTGCCTATGCTTCGCGGCAGTTGCGGAAGCATGAGGGCAACTATCCTACTCATGATTTGGAGATGGCTGCTGTAGTTTTTGCCCTGGAGATTTGGAGATCTTATCTTTATGGTGCAAAGGTGCAGGTGTTTACAAATCATAAGAGTCTGAAGTACATATTCACTCAGCCTGAGCTAAATTTGAGACAGAGGCGGTGGATGGAGCTTGTGGCAGATTATGATTTGGAGATAGCTTATCATCCTGGTAAGGCTAACACGGTTGCAGATGCTCTGAGTCGGAAGAGGGTAGTTTCAGCTCAGGAGCAGGAGATGGAGTCTCTGGTAGGAGAGATCAGTACTTTGACCTTGTGTGCTGTTTCACAGGAACCATTGGATTTGGAAGCAGTTGATAAAGCATATCTTTTGAGTAGGGTGCGGTTGGCTAAGGAGCAGGATTTGGGGCTGGTGAATGCCTCAAAAGATGTGGATTCAGAGTATCAGGTCTCAGATAATGGTATTATCTTGGTGCATGGTCGGATTTGTGTGCCCAAGGATGAGAAGTTGAGACAGGAGATCCTGAGAGAGGCTCATGCGAGCAAGTTTTCTATTCATCCAGGAGCGACTAAGATGTATCGTGATCTCAAGAGGTACTATCACTGGGTCGAGATGAAGAAGGATGTAGCTAGTTGGGTCGTGAGGTGCAATGTGTGTCAGCTAGTGAAGGCTGGGCATCAGGTTCCAGGCGGGTTACTGAAGAGTCTACTCATTCCTGAGTGGAAGTGGGATATGATCACTATGGATTTTGTGGTAGGATTGCCAGTGTCTCGGACTTTTGATGCTATTTGGGTCATTGTGGACCGGTTGACTAAGTCAGCACATTTTCTGGCCATTAAGAAGACTGATGGAGCAACGGTCTTGGCTAAGAAGTATGTGAGAGAGATAGTCAGATTGCATGGGGTGCCAGTGAGTATCGTTTGTGATAGGGATTCTAAGTTCACTTTGGTGTTCTGGAAGGCATTTCAGGCAGAGATGGGCACTAAGGTGCATATGAGTAAAACTTATCATCCCCAGCCAGACGTACAATCGGAGAGGACAATCCAGATGCTAGAGGATTTGCTGAGGATGTGTGTATTGGATTGGGGTGGCCATTGGGCAGATCACCTGAACCTGGTAGAGTTTGCTTACAACAACAGTTATCAGGCGAGTATTGTGATGGCTCATTATGAGGCTTTGTATGGGAGGTCGTGTCGTACACCGTTATGCTGGACTTAGGTGGGGGAGAGAAGCATGTTCAGGGCAGATTTTGTTCAAGAGACCTCAGAGAAGATTCAGGTTCTCAAGCTGAACATGAAGGAGGCTCAGGATAGGCAGAGGAGTTATGCTGATAGGAGGAGGAGAGATCTTAGTTTCAGGTAGGAGACAGAGTATACCTCAAGATGGCCATGTTGCGGGGTCCGAACAGGTCATTGACAGAGACTAAGTTGAGTCTGGGGTTTATGGGTCCGTTCAGGGTGATTGAGCTGGTGGGACCGGTAGCATATAGGCTGGAGTTGCCTGTGGTTATGCGTGCGTTCCACAAGGTATTTCATATTTCTATGTTGCGGAAGTGTCTCCGTGAGGATGATCAATTGTTGGCTAAGATTCCTGAAGATCTTCAGCCTAACATGACTTTGGAGCCGAGACCAGTGAGGGTTCTCGAGAGGAGGATCAAGGAACTTCGGAAGAAGAAGATTCCTTTGATGAGATTCCTTTGGGACTGTGATGGTGTTGAGGAGTAGACTTGGAAGCCTGAGGCGAGGATGAAGGCAAGGTTTAAGAAGTGGTATGAGAAGCAAGCCGCAACTTGAACTTGTCTAGCCGGGTCCCATCTGTAATCCGTGGCTGGAGCGGGAATGGAGTATTCCAGCCCATCTATCTTGTTTACTCGGTCGCTTGGGGTGGTTGGTTGTGCGACTCATTAACAAGATGTGGTGGTGCTCGGGATACGAAGTTTCCGTGAGGCGGGGTTTGGGGAAAGTTTCTTGAAATAGATGTTTCCAAAGTGGATAGTGCTAAAAATAGAAAGTTTAATGTGAGTATTTATCCATTTTAGTGGTGGAGAGCCTTGGGGAGGCTTGTGTGGCCTTAGTGGCGAACTTTTGAGTCATTGTGCTGTGTGTGACGGTCTTTTAGACATTATGTAGCCTTTGTGGCGGATGTTTAGCCAGATGTGTGGCCTTTGTGGCGGGCTGTTTAGCCAGAGTGCCTGTTTAAGCGGTCCTTCGGGACAGATGGTCTTTGTGATGGTCCTTCAGGACAGATGGTCTTTGTGACGGTCCTTCGGGACAGATGGTCTTTGTGACGGTCCTTCGGGACAGATGGTCTTTGTGACCGTCCTTCGGGACAGATGGTCTTTGTGACGGTCCTTCGGGACAGATGGTCTTTGTGACGGTCTTTCGGGACAGATGGTCTTTGTGACGGTCCTGATTAGGACAGATTGTTTGGTCTTTGTGACGGTTCTGTTTAGGACAGATTGTTTGGTCTTTGTGACGGTCCTGTTTAGGACAGATTGTTTGGTCTTTGTGACGGCCCTGTTTAGGACAGATTTTTTGGTCTTTGTGACGGTCCTGTTTAAGACATTTGTTTGGCCTTGTGGCATGTATATGATCCTTGTGTGGTCATGAGGTATTCTAGTGAGGGGGATATGTGGTTGGTAGGACAATGAGATGTTTTATGCGAGCTACGGGAAGGAAACCTAGATAGGGATAGGACTCAGACGTGTTCATAATGGTTTGCTCGCGACTTTTGGGGGACTTTGGTTCTCCTAGTACTGCCATATTCTGAGACTTTGTGGCTTGGGAGTATGGTTGGTATATCTATTTCGGATGACGATCCGGGGGCCGCTATACGGTGGCAACCCGAGAGACGAGTATTGGATTTTCCTTATATATTATGGCATGCGGGTTTAGGCCCGATGATGAGCCAACATTATGGCATGCAGACTTAGGTATGATGAGGTGCCAATAAAAACTCAAGGTTTAGGCTTATGAGTAAAGGAAAGTCCAAAAGTCGAGTGCAAATAACGCTTGGAGCGTGAGTCTATCGTCTAGAAGTGACCTTCCATAGATCGGTCGCAGGAGTGCGGGCCGTGGAAACGTTTGCACGGGAGTCCTTGGCTGATGGTTGTTTGAGATTCGAGGACGAATCTAGATTGGTGGGGGAGAATTGTAACATCCGCGAACCAAAATCCCGGTTTAGGGGTTGCATCAGTCGATGCAATAGGTGCATCGGTCGACGCATGTTCAGTTTTGTGCGGACGAGTTTAAGTTAAACGCTGCGTTTTGGGCAAAAGGAAAAGGAAAACCCTGAAATCGTTTCTTTTGTCTCATTAGTCGACTTTGGCCGTTTTTGAGAGAAACATAAGAGTGAAAGAGTGTTCTTGGTGTTCTTGGTGATTTATGTTGATTGGTGGCGTTTTCTAGTGAGATCTGAGGCTTAGGACGTTGTAGGAGGCTTCTAGAAGTGTTTTCTTGCTTGATTGAGGTTCAGAATCGTCTTGGCAAAGGTAAGTGCATGACCATGGCTTATCTAAGCTAGAGAATTCTCTGATTTGCTTGTTATGTGTTGTTAGGCTTGTTAGATTGTTATTTGGGACGTTAGGAAGCTTTCTTGTGGCTTGGGATTGAGTTTTGTGGTTGTAGGAACGAAGATCCGGCGAGAAGCTTTGGCGGAAAACGATGCTCGGCATTGCATCGGTCGATGCACTTTGTGCGTCGGTCGATGCAAATGCGAAGACGGCGCGTAAAACTCTAGGGTTTTTGGGCTATGTCGAGCATGCGTCGGTCGATGCAATGGGAGCATCGGTCGATGTAAGTTAGCCTTGCATCGGTCGATGCAGATCTTGTGTCGGTCGATGCAACCTCTAACATGTGTCGGTCGATGCATGTTGGTGTCGGTCGATGCAGAGTCCTGGTTTGTTTATTGATGATTGTTGATTGTTGGTTGATGGTTAGAGATGTCTCTATTGCTTGTGTGTATAGCCCAATAGATGGGAGGAGTGCCTTACTGAGTGTTTTTAAAATACTCATGCATTGCAATTTGTGTTTGTGGTGCAGGTAAAGGTAAAGTGTGATCGTGGAATCAAGGCAATAAAGAGTAGGATGTTTTAGGGACTTGATTGGTTGCTGTCTGGCTAGAGTTGAGTCATTAGAAACATTGTTAGGTTACTAGTTCTATGATTCATGTTGTTTGGTTATTGATTATTGGTTATGTTCTGAATATTGGTTTATTATTGGTTATTTTATTGGATATTAATATTGGTTATTTCCGCTGTTGAATGTGATTGTGGTTAGGTGGTTAGTGGGTATGGGACCACTAGTTGTAGTTTATTTATTATATTATATTTATTATTTATTATTAAAAAATAAAAGTTGGGTCCTTTGAGAAGTCAATATTTTACGTGTTATTTGCTGCCTCGTTAAAAACCTTGTCTTGGAAAAGCTCAGTGGGATAAAAACTATGATAAGGGAAAAAGAGTGCAGCCACGCGAATCATCATATTCTCCTCCTGGAAGTATCATCTTCAAAAGATGCATTTTGATCTCTGAAGATGCATTCTGTATGAGGTAGTCGAAAGCACCTTTGTAAATAACTCGGTTACAATGTTACTTGAGTTAATGGACTTGCTATCAACTTCTTTATTCTTCTCAAATTCTTGAGTGTAAGAGAGGAATATGTCTTGTTTTGTCGTTCTTGGTGTAGCTTCCTTTGATTTGGGCGACATATGCAACATAGTCTTCAAAACAGTGTTGTTGCCTTTCAGTTGCTTCTTGCTAATGGGTCTCAACAAGCATTAACTAGTTGATGCTGATCGAACCCTCAGTTTGAAGTTCTTCGCCAACATGTTATGAGGCTCCAGACTTAGGCATGTAACTATTGTTGATGTTCGGGCATCATCTGAGCCATTATGGATTCGCGATATGGCATATGAAGCACAATTGTTTTTGGCATGACTTGGATAAGCGACGACCAAAGTCTGTCACTAAAACATCACAAAGTCGTTGTTTTGCTATATATGTTTATATAGATCCGATATAAATCTTCCATCTACAAAAATAACTAAACCAAACTCGAGGTTTCAAAAATATAATAAGCTCAAGTTAATCATATCTTTGCAATACAAGATACGTTTTAACTCATATCAAAATCTACTCATAGAGAATGAATTATATGCTGTAAAGAGGTTAGTAGAAAATTCTATGCATAATTCATAAGATATATAAATGCTCGTCAGCATTTATGCATGATCTTATATGACTAGATATATATATATATGACTTCTATTATAAGTGATTATTATAGCATCTATTTCAAAAGATGTTTCCAAGATCTTTTCTTCCGAAAAAACTTTTAAGGTTTTTGATGATCATTAATGAGTTCTCGAGAACATAATTATGATATCATATATCTTTTGGGATTAGCTCTTCAAACATTCCATGAGACATATTTCAAATCATTCATATAGCATCCATTTTGTTTGATAAGGTATTTTAACAAATAATAACGAAACACATCATTTTGTTATATATAATTATACTTGAAATTTACTGTAAAAATATTTTTTGAGGATTTCTAATTTAAAAGTTTGGGTTTTGTTTAGTATTTTTTTAAAAAATATATGTATATATTTTGTAGTATTTTTTATTCTCATAGTAAATTTTGGAGGTTGTCATATTTTGGTGAAAAAAGAAACATAAATAAATGATGGTGATTTCGTTCAAAAATAAATAAATAAATGATGATGACATTGAGCCAGGAGGGTGTGTTTAAGGGTTGGTAGGAAGTGTCCGTAATGATGAGAGTGTGATATAACGTGAGGTCCACATCGGACACATTAATTCAAACATAATTTCGTCTGTGGAGCCAATTCTATCTGCTTCGGAGCTCATTCCATTTATACTATAATATTTATCATTGCCAGCAGAACCGGCCTAAAGATCAGGCTGATAAAGCAGCTGTTTACGACCGTATATTTTATAAATGTTTTTCGGTCCTATTTACAGAAAGTTGTCTTTAGTCCAGTGGTATTAATCTCCTTAGAAGAGTTTGGGATCTCTGGTTCGACCGACCCTTGGTTGTAACTTTTTTTTTCATTTTTTAAACACCTCACTACTTTAGTTTTAAAAAAAAAATTTATTAACAGCCTATCTTTTTTATTTGCTGGTGGCCCTCAAAAACATAGAGACGGCTCTGATTGCCAGTTAAGAAAAAAGTTATTTTTGTGGAACATGACCGACTCTTTCTGCTTAGTTATATCTTTCAGTTTACAATCCATTCTTTATGGGTGAAAAGAAACAACAGACGCCATGGAGACACGCTCATTCTCTCAGCTCAACTAGTCCGATGACTAGATCAGTAGGTTCAGAACCGGATACTTTCAATTCAAGAATAGGGAATGGGAGACTTCGAGACTGCATGGTGATATGGTTTTGCTAAACGCTATACTTCTAACTAAAACATTAGTTTTTACCATCTGAAATGTTTGTTGCTTACTTTTAATAAACACTGCACTTGATGTAACAAAGTTTTTTTTCATAAAATATATATATATACATATATATATATATATTATGAAAAAAACTATTTAACACAAAATAAAACAAATGATATATGTATATAAATTATAACCTAATGATTTATAGTTATACAAATAAAATTGAAAAATACATTTTTTTTTTGTTAAAATTGACATATGCATTCAATTATTGCGTAAATAAATCAAATCTACAAATTGGATTTCTGAGCATTCGTTTTTAACTTAAATCAGCTTTTAAGTTTGCATTGTCTAACCCAATAAAAATAAAGATGGTAGGTCGTCATTTGCGAGTTGCGACACTTATTGCAATATTTTTGCATCGTCACCTTCGTTCGAACTTCTAGTATGTACCAACTCAGATTGGTAGCGTCGAGAACCAAACTCATTAATTTTTCTGTATTATTTTATTATGTAATAACTACCGCTAGCTAGGACCATTCTGAATTTCGATGGCTAAACGACGAAATAAGAAAACTCAGATTACAAACTATATGAAACAAAAAAAAATCTATACTATTAAAGATGAAACATTTTGATATTTTCGTAGTCAATCTGCATACTGAAGGTTGAAAAAGCGAAAAGTTAAATAAGGAAAGTGCGATTCTAAGGGCGATTCTAAGGTTTCTACGTTCCTTTCACGTTAGGGTTCGCGTGACGGCCGTTGCCGGTGTGCCTCCATGTCGGAGCCGGATGTCTCTGTCTCCTCTCCGAGGATGGTTCTTCTCCTCAAAGTAAACAACAATCCTATGCTGCTGTAGTGAATAAGCGTCCATTCCTTAAGAAACACGATTTTGATATTAGTTTGGTTGATGGTGTTCCTACGATCGCGGTTCTTGAAGCGGTGCTCCAGGATTCTATGCCTCTGTGGGATGATTTTTTGGTGGGTAGGTTTGCCTCCACGACTCCTCACGTTGCAAAGATTCATGTCATTGTCAACAAGATATGGCCGCTTGGTAATAAGGATGTTCGAGTTGATGTCTTTGAAAACTCTGCCACCTCGGTCTATTTTCGTATTCGTGATGATTCCACGCGCTTACGAGTGCTACAGAGGGGTATGTGGAACATTGCGGGTGTTCTTATGATGCTGACTAAGTGGTCTCCCCTTCCTGAAGATGCTCAGCCAGTGATTACCTCTATGCCCTTATGGGTGACTCTAAAGAATGTTCCCCATGCTCTGTTCTCTTGGGAGGGTCTTGGATTCTTAACTAGTCCCATAGGCAATCCTATACGCCTTCACCCTGACAATGAACTCTGCAGTAAGTTTGATGAGGCTAAAGTTTTTGTTGATGTCAATCTTACACATTCCTTGCCCAGTACGTTTCGGTTTCAACTGAATAAGGATGAGGATGTTACTATCGAGTTTCTGTACCCGTGGCTTCCTCCTAGGTGCTTCCGTTGTCAAAAGTGGGGCCATTCTAGTGAGGGCTGTGTGTCGGCTCCTCTGTCTCCGGCTAAGCCTCTAGTTCCTGAAGTTGAGGAGGGTGATATTGTTCCTCCCCCAGTGGCCCAACAGTCCGCTACTCCTCTTCTGATAGATCTGGTTCAACTGTCTTCGACTAGTGCTAGTCTTTGTTCCAACCTTAGCTCGCTCATCACCAGATGGAGTTTCCCCTCCTCCTGTGGATGAGGATCGCGCAGGTTGGTAGGCCTGGGCAAAATACCCGGATCCAAATATCCGATCTGAATCCGATTCAAAAAATCCGATCCGAATCCATATCCGAAATTGTAAAATACCCGAACGGATTCTAAATTTCTAAATCCGAAAACCCGAATTCGAACCCGATCCAAACCGAAATCCGAACGGGTATTCTAATATACAACATTATTAATATATAGTAGTAATCTATATATACATTTTCCAAGTACAATTATGAAATAAATCCTCAACTTCAAACTTATTTACAAAACTGCCATTGGTATTTAAATTTTATAAAAAAAATATTAAAATGACGAACTGATTTTCCAAAATCGAAACAGATATTAAATATATTAATTAATGTTACAATCTAATATTAAACACAATTTTCTNATTCTAAATTTCTAAATCCGAAAACCCGAATTCGAACCCGATCCAAACCGAAATCCGAACGGGTATTCTAATATACAACATTATTAATATATAGTAGTAATCTATATATACATTTTCCAAGTACAATTATGAAATAAATCCTCAACTTCAAACTTATTTACAAAACTGCCATTGGTATTTAAATTTTATAAAAAAAATATTAAAATGACGAACTGATTTTCCAAAATCGAAACAGATATTAAATATATTAATTAATGTTAAAATCTAATATTAAACACAATTTTCCATAAAACTCGGATCCTAATTTAATTAAGTTGTTGTTTTGGAAACATAATTATTATACTTTCAAAAAAAGAAAATATTTTCACTGTAGTAATTAACTTATACATAACTATAGTAAGAGACTAAATAGTTTTGGAGACATAATAATTAACTTAGTTATTTTCAATTAACATATAACATTCAATTAATTTTTCTAAATGTCTTAATCATTTGACAGTTGCGTCAGTGAGGCATGGAGCCGTAGTTTTGCTGACACTTATGGTGTGTTTGATTCTGGTGGTGTTTCTGATCATCTCCGTTGTAGATTTACTGTGGGAACACACGTCACTAAACCAAGAAGGCCATTTAAGTTCTCTAATGTTCTTATGTCCTTCCTTGAGTTCCTGCCGACTGTAGAAGCTTTCTAGGATAGCACTAAGCGCCTTTTTCACTCCACCTCTGTCATGTACCGGTTTGCTAAGAAGCTTAAGGCTCTCAAGCCCATTCTACGTACTTTAAGTCGACATAAACTAAATAAGCTCTCTGAGCAGGTGGAGGAGGCTCACCGGGATCTCTGTGATAGGCAAACCTCCACGCTCTCAAACCCTTCTCCGGTTACTATAGCATCTGAGGTTGAGGCTTTTCAGCGTTGGGACCATGTTTCTGATCTTGAGGAAAATTTTTTGCATCAACGCTTTAAGCTGCATTGGATGTTAGTTGGGGATAAAAACAACAAATATTTCCATTCTGCTGTTCGTTCCAGGCAAGCGCTCAACGCCATCAGGGAGATAACCTGCTCTGATGGTACTGTTGTTAACTCTCAATCAGAGATTAAAACGGAGGCGGTGAAGTTTTTCAAGGATTTTCTAACACATACTCCATCTGATTTTGTTTGTATTGGTGTTGATCAGCTGGAGCAGTTGATACCTTTTTGTTGTTCTGATGTGAATCATGTTGGTCTTCTTAAAATGGTCTCTGAGGAGGAAATTCGCACCACTCTTTTTAAAATGGCAGGGTGTAAGGCTCCTGGGCCTGATGGTTACACTGTTGACTTCTTCAAGCAAACTTGGCCAGTATTGGGGAAGGATTTCATTGTCGCTATTCAATCCTTCTTCCTCAAGGATTTTCTACCTTAAGGTGTTAATTCGACAATCTTAGCTCTTATCCCTAAGAAAACAGATTCAAAGGAAATGAAAGACTATCGCCCCATTTCCTGCTGTAATGTGTTATACAAGGTGGTTTCAAAGATCATTGCAAATCGGTTGAAGTCTATTTTGCCATCGTTTATCGCTCCTAACCAATCTGCTTTTATCAAAGATAGACTTATCATGGAGAATTTGTTGCGTGCTTTTGAGCTGGTGAAGGATTACCATAAAGAGTCAATATCCTCTCGTTGCCTGATGAAGATTGACATCTCCAAGGCATTTGATTCAGTCCAGTGGCCTTTCTTGCTCAACATCCTCAAAGCTATCAACCTACCTGGTGCTTTTATCCATTGGATTGAGCTCTGCATTGGTTTGGCTTCGTTCTCTGTTTAAGTAAATGGGGAGTTAGCTGGTTATTTTCAGAGTTCAAGAGGGCTGCGTTAAGGATGCTCTCTGTCTCCATACCTCTTTGTCATTTGTATGAATGTCTTGTCTCTTATGCTAGACAAAGCAGTGGTTGATCGTCGAATAGGTTACCATCCTCGTTGTGAGTCTCTCAGTCTCACCCACCACTGTTTTGCGGATGACATTCTAGTCTTCACGTATGGGCGTTTGAGCTTTGTTGCAGAAACTTTGGTCGTGTTTGAACAGTTTGCTGCAGCCTCTGGTCTTAAAATCAGCTTAGAGAAGTCTACTCTTTTCATGGTTGGTTCCACGCCTCAACAACAACAAGATATCCTTCAACACTTTCCCTTTGCGGCTGGTTCTCTTCCTGTCCGCTATTTTGGTCTCCCTCTTCTTACTAGGTCGATGACCAGATCCGATTACTTGCCTCTTCTTGAACGTATTCACCAACGCATCACCTCTTGGACGGGTCATTTCCTTTCCTTTGCGGGTCGGCTCCTGCTCATCAAATATGTGCTCTCTATCCTTAGCAATTTCTCGCTCTCTGCTTTTTGCTTGCCAAAGAAGTGTTTGCAGGAGATAGATGGTCTGTTCTCGGCTTTCTTGTGGTCTGGTCCGGATCTTAACTCGAAAAAAGCAAAGGTTTCCTGGGTTGATGTGTGTAAGCCTACGGCTGAAGGAGGGTTGGGGCTTCGCAGTCTACAAGATACGAACACGGTTAGAATCCTCAAAGTTACTTGGTGTCTTCTCTCTGCACGTTCCTCTCTGTGGGTCCGTTGGATTCGTACCAACCTGCTCCATTCTGAATCTTTCTGGTCTGTTAGTGCTACTAGTGTGAGTGGTTCATGGATGTGGAGGAAAATATTGAAATATCGCAACTTAGCCATGTCTTTCTACAAAGTGGAGGTCACCTCTGGGCTTGATACCTCCTTTTGGTTTGATAACTGGAGCTCCATCGGGCAATTGTTTGCTTTGTTTGGGGCTTGTGGTTGCTTGATATGGGGATCTCCAAGCAGAATACAGTGGCGGAGGCACTTACCCTGCATCGCAGACATCGGCATCGGACAGAGCTCTTGATTAAGCTCGAGGATGAGCTTCAGTCTCTCCGCCCGCTGTTGCAACCCATTGGCTGTGATCAGCCATTATGGCAACACAAGAATGGTTCCTAGAAGTCCACTTTTCTACATCTCACACCTGGCACCAGGTTCTTCAACACTACCCACCTGCTTGGTCTAGAGAAGTTTGGTTTACTCACTCTACCCCAATGGAATGCTAATGCCAATGGTGCATGTGTTCTCTGCCACGGTCATCAGGAAAGTCGCAACCATCTCTTCTCAACCTGCTCTTACTCCTCTCAAGTATGGTATTCCCTGACTCGTACTCTGCTGGGGACTAAGTACACCGCATTTTGGGATCAGTTAGCCTCTCTGCTTCTAGACACCTCCTTCCAGATTCTGCTACACAGTATTTGGCTTGAACGAAACGCTATACGACATGATGAAGCTCCAACTCCACCCTCCACTATCTTCCGTTTCATTGACAAAAGTGTTCGTAACAGGCTGCTCACCTTGACGACGGTTCCCGGTTATGAGAATGGTCTTCAGCTCTGGTTTCAATCTCACCCCTCTAATATGTTGTTTATCCGTTTTCTTTGATCTTCTTTTTTAAATTCAGATACAATGTCGCATTAAGTTGTACAACAGTCTTCTTTTGGTGAATATAATTTAACATTCATACAAAAAAAATGAAGCATTTTTAATAAAAACAAATAGGATTAGAGATTATTACAATGAAATGCCAATGAAATACCAGCTCAATCCCCGAGACCAGCTCTTAGTAAGGGCCCTTTTAAGGACCCTTCTCTTAAAATCTCACACTTGATTGATTCTCGGACACGTTCATGGCGGATGGATGTGCTCTCGGACCACTTTGATCCTGGCGATGTTGCATTGATAGGTGCACTGCCCTTAGGAAGCTGCCCCAAGGATGATACTCTTGGTTGGCATTTTACGAAAAATGGGAGGTATACTGTTAAGTCTGGCTATCATGTGGCCCGTTTGACGAAAACAGGGCCTTTTAAGGCGGTTGGGGTCGGACCAGAGATTACTTCTCTTCTGGCTAGTGTTTGGAAGGTGCGTTGCCCACCAAAACTGCACCATTTTATGTGGCAGGTTTTGTCAGGGTGTATTCCGGTTTCACGAAATTTGCGGAAACGTGGCATTTCCTGTGATTTGTCCTGCTCACGTTGTGGTGCAGAGGAGGAGACAGTAAATCATGTCTTGTTCCTTTGCCCCCCGGCACGTCAGGTGTGGGCATTATCCCAGGTACCGGTCGGTTCACAGTGTTTTCCGGTGGAGTCAGTTTTTGCAAATATGGATCATTTATTGGACCCCAATAGCCCGGGCTCTCATGTGTCCGCTTTCCCGTGGATTTTGTGGTATTTATGGAAGGCGCGTAATGCAAAGGTTTTCGAAAATATTACAGAACGCCCAGAGGAAACGGTCCGGATAGCTGAAGGTGAGGCTGTATCCTGGCATAAGGCTCAGGAGGGAGGTGAAGATGGGGTTAACTCTGACCAACCTACGGTAGCCGAATCCCGCCCACAGCGGCCCAACGGCTCTCTACCTTTGTTCTTTACAGGTTACCGATGTTTTGTGGATGGTTCTTGGAAATCCAATGATCGGTTCGCAGGAGCAGGGTGGTTCTGTATCCAG
>NC_025686.1:6242980-6256217 GCF_000633955.1 Camelina sativa
TGCTCACGTTGTGGTGCAGAGGAGGAGACAGTAAATCATGTCTTGTTCCTTTGTCCCCCGGCACGTCAGTTGTGGGCATTATCCTAGGTACCGGTCGGTTCACAGTGTTTTCCGGTGGAGTCAGTTTATGCAAATATGGATCATTTATTGGACCCCAATAGCCCGGGCTCTCATGTGTCCGCTTTCCCGTGGATTTTGTGGTTTTTATGGAAGGCGCGTAATGCAAAGGTTTTCGAAAATATTACAGAACGCCCAGAGGAAACGGTCCGGATAGCTGAAGGTGAGGCTGTATCCTGGCATAAGGCTCAGGAGGGAGGTGAAGATGGGGTTAACTCTGACCAACCTACGGTAGCCGAATCCCGCCCACAGCGGCCCAACGGCTCTCTACCTTTGTTCTTTACAGGTTACCGATGTTTTGTGGATGGTTCTTGGAAATCCAATGATCGGTTCGCAGGAGCAGGGTGGTTCTGTATCCAGCCCCATGACCCAAGGCCAGGAAGGGGTGCTACTAATTTCCGGCAAAGTCTTTCCCCCTTACACGCTGAAGTGGAAGCTTTCATTTGGGCAATGCGCTGCATGATCGGACACGATTACTGTGATGTGGCTTTCTACTCGGACTGCGCTGACTTGGTGAAGATGGTGTCTTCACCGCACGACTGGCCGGCTTTCTCGACTTACCTACATGACATAAGGACGGACAGGGAGGAGTTCTCTTCCTTTTCCTTATCTTATATTTCCAGAGATGCAAATTCAAAAGCGGATCTTCTTGCACGCTATGCGCGCACTTCTCCGCAAAGTGTTCTGTATGTAAACAAGTTCCCTACGCATTGGCTCGTTTGAGCTAATCTATTGTTGTCAAAATAAAAAAAAAAAAAAAAAAAAAAAAAAAAAAACAGAATAAGGATATGTATAACTAGGAGCTATACATATATTATATGTGATAAGTTTAGCCAAAAAAATCGGAGCCAAACGGACTGATATTTAAGTGTATTATCCGTATCCAAACATATATACTCTAATAATTGAGGTTTGCGTATAAAATAAAACTGAAAAACAAAATTAAGGAAAAAAAAATTAATTTCTACTGAACACAAAAATAAGAACTACCATCTACACTATTAACAATGACAAGAGAATCCCCTAATCGGCGCCAAGAATTATAATGTGATTTTGTAAAGGTAACCATATATGGATACAATTTTATTTTATGAATCTATCATAATCTTTAAATTAAAAAAACAATAATTACTTTATATTCCGCATATTTAGTACTTACCATAACAATAACAACTATAATGATATGTAATTCCTTAAATCTTTCATATCATATACTGCGGTTTTAAAAATCTAATCATATATAAAACCATTGAAATATTAATCACAAAGTCAAAATTCCAAAATTTAAAGATTGTATATCAAGATTGTATGCATATCAAGATTGTATCATAATCCATATATACTTCGAATAACTTTATGAGATTCCTATTTTTGCTAAATCTATTAACTATTAATACGTCAATATCTAAAGTTTGAAATTTAAAATTTAGAAACTCTCCAAAGTAGTTATATTCAAATCATCGTAAATTTAAGAATTTACAAAATATTTTTGCTAAAAATTTTATTCAAAAATATATAGTTTCATTTGAATATATAGAAAATTAGGTGAATGAATTTCAAAGAATATTTTGAAACCGACAAACCTATCCTATAAATATATTCATCGTGTGAATTAGTGATCTATATCACTCTTAAATTCACAAAAAAAACTATTACATATATGTCCAGAACCAAAATGTACTCACAATAGAGATTTAATATAAAAAATGAAGCACCATCAACCAGCAGTAAAGTCGTCAAACATTTTAATACGTCTTCACACGGTACAATAAAGATACTTCATATGTAGAAACAATACACTCCAAAGTTAGGAGAATTCTTTCTAAATTGTTCTTGATGATGAAACTGTAAGTCTCTATATATGATAAATTTTGTAATCAATTGTATCTTTCTAATAACTTACTAACATTATATGTTTTTATGTTGTTTGTTTACAGAGAACAAAAATGAATTTTGAAGTGAATAAGACAATTGAGTACAGCTTATGAAGGTTACGGCTCGGATTGGTAACGGCCGTTACGTGTGGCTGTAAAGACTTTAACTTTAAAACTTTAGTTGTAGAAAATTTGGCTGTAGATGCTTTGACTGTAAAAACTTTAACTGTTAAAATTTGATTGGTAACAAACATTTTAAAACTGAAGTTGTTACTTTTATTATTAAAATATATTAAAATGATGATATTAATGATGATGATGAAAATAAAAATAATTATTACTGAAATGAATCTTGAGAAAAAATAAGAATAATTAATGTGTAAAAATAATATATGTAAAATTTATATATAAACTTTTGGAGTGCTTTAAAGTATAATGGGGAGAGAAAAAAATAAAGTTTTATATTTTTTATTTTTAAAATCTGGTTTTGACGCTTTAAAAAATCTGAGAAAATAAAGAAGAAAAAAATATAAGTGACTTACAAAACTTTTAAGAAAATAAAAGTAAATGATGGTTAAGGCTTTAATTTTTTTCAAATTCTTAAAAGTCTTGTACCAGTCAGGGCTTACAATTATTCAATATCTTACGAACCAACAAAAGAATTTTTATTTTTTCTTCATTATTCTTGTGATTTTAATTAGTTTTTGTTCTTTTTGTTTAGTTTATAACTCATCCATCATCATTGTTTTTTTCCTTTTGTAGAGTTCATGGAACAAACTTTTCTATTTTGCTCTATCAAAAATTATAATGGGTTGTAAATTTTATATACTAATCGTGTGGGTCATGTAACTTAATTAGCGTCTATGGTAAATCCTCTAAACATACAGATGAACAAAAAAACGTTTAATATATCAAATATGGGTACTTTCTTGAATCATTAGACTGTTTTTTTTTTTTTTTTTGGCATCATTTGTGATTAGGAATGATTGCTCAATCTTTTGGTAAAAACACTCCTTATTATAACTTAATCATGTCATATGATATGTGTTTAGATCGGTTTCTCTTTTACGTGTAATATGTATGATATAAATTTATGTATATAGCAATCACAACTGTGGTAACGATATCTGAGATCTTGAAGAACAATCGAGTGATGGACTCGCATCAGAAAAGAGTTTGAAGAACAATCGAGTGATTGACTCGCATCAGAAAAGAGTAAGTCAATTACTCAATTCTCTTTCTTAATTACCATCAATCTTTATGTAAACAATAATCTTTTTCTTTTAAATTAAGAATTTGTTTCCTCTTTGGTGCTAACATCAAAGAGGAAACGCAAGAGGTGTTAACATCAACCGTGGCAACGAAAATTAAACCAACGGAAGGATGGTTTAATAGGTAAACACAATTTTTGTTATTTTAACATGAGGTTTCATTAACTGCATACTTTTACTGACATTCTTTTGGGTTTGAAATTGTTGCAGATTAAGATAATGGTTGAAAATTAAATCATACAAGTGACACCAAAGACCAACGACAAGACTCTGGAGAAGGAAGCTAATGAGGCCGCCTCGGAAGCACAAAGAGTTGTTTCCACCGAGGTCTAAGATGCAGCCGATTCCTAGAGACCGATGCCAATGAAGAAGAAAAACAATTTCTCTTTACTCTGTTTGTTTTTTTTTTGACATATCAAACATAATCCTCTTAAATATGAAAGTAATTGTTTGTTTAACTAAAAATAGAATTCTTCACTTTTGCAGCATTTAGTAAGAGCAAGATTATTGCACATACTCGACCAAGGGTGAGAACAAAAAATAAAATAAAAAAATGACAAAAAGAAGCAGAGAGAAGAAAGTAGTGTCTCTGCCCAGATACATATAGACACTGGATCTGCCACATATTTTCATATGATTGGTTGTATAAATTAAAAAATAATAAAATAATTTAATTTAATTAAAATATTATTAATTATTTTTCTTGACACACAAGTGGAGGTATGTGCAATAAGTATGCTCTAAGTGTGTGTTTTGAATCTCTTACATATTCCCATATCATTTTTTTTGGAGGAAACATATTTTCTTATCTATTGGACTAAAATATACAATCTCAAATAAATAAATCTATACTATTACAAGTGAAGCATTTTTAACTATGTAGGCTTAAATTACAAAAAGGCATTTTGGTCAATACAAAAGAAAAATCGCACAATTATTACGAGGTAATTCCTATTAATGTGGGTTTGTCACGCTATACAATTTAGATCGTCGAGTTTAGGAATTTTAATCATTATGGCAGATTTTATCCAATTTGATAGATAATTTTGAAAATAATAGAGAAAATTTGTATAATGTCCACTAATTTGTAAAAATTAAATATCCAAACAAAAAGTTCATGAAATACGAGTATCCCATCTAAATCTTCTACCTATTTCTTTATATATTGGACTAAAATATACAATCTCAAATGAATAAAGTATTATTAAAATTATGGTTATGAAATAGAATAAACATGATATATATGGGACGTGACGGGTTTTTTCTATCGAGATATAAACATTATATTTTCATTTAACTTTTTTATTGTAGCTGTCTATACTTTTCATCTAAAAAAACATATATGATCATTTTTTCGTCTAAAAAACAAAACCATTTTATATTATAAATTTTACTAATATTTGTTAAAAATATGTTTATAAACAATACCCCGCATATACGTAATATATTGCAAACCTGATAAGAACCTTGAAATTAATCCCGCACGAATGTACGGGTCTGAATCTAATATCATTATATGAAACATTACAATTAATAGTTTTATTCATAGATTTTTTACCCTAAAAGATGGCCGAAACAAACAAGATTAACGATAACCAACCATCATTTTGTGATATGTGCCTATTGAACCCAAACAAGATTTAACAATCTAGAAAGTTGAACATGCATATTTCTTTCAGTTTTATTACACATTAAATGTTACATCAAGAGTTAAAAAATTCACATTCACAATATTTTGTAAAAAAGAACATAGAGTACACTGTATACAGTGGTACTTATTTCTTTAAGCTTATTGTTAAATCTGATTCCAAATACGGAGCCCCTATTTAAATAAAGAAAAAGGTTTAGGCTTTGAAGGACTTATTCTAACAAGTGCCAAAATAACACCAGTGCTCAAAAAGAAAGTGTTAACTTTTTTGGCAAAAATAATATATAACACGTTCAATCTGCAGTACAATAAATCAAGCTTTTCACGACTCACTCAAATTAATGATGGTTACTCATCTGATCTATATCATTCCAACGCCACGCCTTCGTTTTCTACGAAACTAAACAACTTAAAGAGCAAGTGGTTCCAATTTTTTATAATTAAATAGGAAAAAAAGCTGTATCTTAATTTATAGGGTACTAGGATTTATCCGTGGTACACCACGGATATATTTCTTTTATTTTTTTGTTTGTTTTATAAATCAATAACCCCGTGCATTCTGAAAAAAATAATTCAAATATTTATAACAAATAGATCAAAATTTAAGTTATATTTATGTGTTAGTTTTGTTTAGTGTAAGATTATATAATTGTATTTGACTGTTAATTATAAGATTTAACCCACAGTTTACCGCAAAATAATTTGTTCTCTACATTATCATAAATTACTCAATTTAATATATCTAATATTCTAATATTGATAATGTTAGCAAAATAATGAAATGATAAATTATCTGTGTAACACCAAACTAATGATAATTAAATTTATATTCATATTGATCCAAATCAACGCACAATATAAATTCATTATGTGTTATTTTAACTTTTAATTGTAAATATTCACTATATATTAAAATAACTCAAATATAAAATAATATATATCTGGAAATATTTGTTTGGTTACAAAAATCCTAAAACAATTTTTAAAATATATATCCGTTTATAAAAATTCAAATCACATCATATGCTAAAAAAATCTAAAATTTAATTAATTTTATGTATTAAATAGTAATTCAAATAATTAAATAAAAGTGAAAGGAGAATTCTATTTTAATATAACATATTGCTTTAAATTAGGTAGATAGATTTTAGGAAATTAATATTATCAAATAAGGAAATGATTGTGTTTGGTTGTAAGAATTGTAGAGAATTTAGTTGGGACTTGTTTGGATACAAAGATAAGAGAGGATTGCACAAAAATGTACTTCAAAAATGTTAAGATAGATACAGTATACTATATATATATATTATTAAAGTACATTTTGGGTTATATCCTTTAAGTTATAATAATTTATAAAGTTAATCCCTAAACTTTCACGAAATAACAATAACTAAATATTATTTTAAAGATTACAATATATTTTAAAATAGGAATATCTCATATATTTAATCAAAAACTTATATTTGGTATGTTATTTCTCTAAAAAACTAAAATGGAAAACAAAATAAACTTAACATTTATTATCAACGATTAAAAACAAATTTTAGTCTAAATAAAGTTTGGTTATGGAAGAATTTTAATTGCATATAGTGGAAAACAAATAAAATTGATTTTTCCACAATCAATTTTTTACCAATTATAAAGATTGTGTTTTGATTGCAATCATATAATTTCTCTAATAACAAGAAATCTCAAAGATTCAAATCTTATGTATTTAAAATAATTAGATCATAAATTTCGATGTATCATTTAAACTTGACAATCAAGATATTATATATTCTTTATTTTCTAATCAAAGTAACCTAGGTAGCCGACTTCAAGCACTATAAATAATCCGTTGTATACCCAATATGATACCATCATCGTTGTTTACCCTTTTTTTTCGTAGACATATATCAATTTTTTTAATTAATATATTCTTTTCCAGTGTGTTCTTCGTGTTTGCTAAGTTAACATTTCTTTCATCCTTTCATTTGTAATTATTCTTCTATATATTAAATCTCACATAAATAAATTTATAGCTACTACGTATTTTGTGTAGGATTTCAAGTTAAGAGAAGCCTAAGCAATAAGTCTAAACCGGGGAAGCCTGCAAAAGAGATTTATATAAGTAATTGGAGTACTATAGACCACATGCATGTAACCTTGGGGACAGGAATAACCATACATGGTATGGGAGTATGTGACAAGGTAACCTTCTCACCTCGGAGTTCAGTGGCTGAGTACCTTGGGGCGATTGTAGAGTTAACTGGCAAAAGAACTAGATGTCTTTTATCCACAATGGCAAGATGGTATCCTTAAGAGGAGAATCTGACATCTTCATTTCTAAGTTGTCTTTAAAGTCACTGTCCACTGGTTATACTCTTCATAAGAAAGGAATGGACATGGAACTATATAACCACCAGTTGATTCAATCCGAGACTCCACAACTTAATGAAGGAATCCAAGCTGTATTAACGGAGTTTGATAGCGTGTTTGATGTCCCTACTGAACTACCACCATTGAGGGGAAGAGAACACTCAATTGTATTGTTACCTGAACACAAAACGATAAGTGTGAGACCCTATAGGTATCCACACGCACAAAAAGAGGTTATGGAGAAGATGGTAAAAGATATGCTGGAATCTGGGATCATAAGACCAAGCCACAACCCTTTTTCAAGTCCTGTAGTGCTGGTTAAAAAGAAGGATAAGAGCTGGAGATTTTGTGTTGATTATAGAGCTCTTAACAGAGTAACAGTCCCGGATAAATTTCCAATACCCATGATAGATCAGCTCTTGGATGAACTGAATGGTGCCGTCGTGTTCACTAAGCTAGACCTCAGGTCAGGTTATCATCAGATTAGAATGAAGGAGAATGATGTGGAAAAACAGCCTTTAGAACTCATGATGGCCACTATAAAGTCTTAGTAATGCCTTTTGGATTGACAAATGCCCCAACGACATTTCAAGCCTTAATGAATGAGATATTCAGGCCTTTCTTAAGGAAGTTCATTCTGGTGTTTTTTGATGATATATTAGTGTATAGCACTAACCTGGAGCAACATGCAGAACACTTGAGTGTCGTAATGAAGATCTTGGAGAAGCATCAGTTGTTCGCAAGCAAGAAGAAATGCTCTTTCGGACAGAAACAGATTGAATACTTAAAGGCTATGGCATGTTAGCAAGACCACTGACTGATCTGCTGAAGAAGGACAGTTTTGATTAGAGTTTTGATGCTCAGCTAGCCTTCGATAATCTGAAGAAAGCAATGCCTACCACCCCTGTATTAGCCTTACCAGATATTGACAAAGTCTTTACAGTAGAAGCAGATGCATCAGGTTATGGCTTAGGAGCAGTACTAATGCAGGATAAACGACCGATAGCCTATTTCAATCACGGTCTCTCACCTAAAGAACAGCTTAAGCCAGTTTATGAAAGAGAACTCATGGCAATCGTCCTCTCTATTCAAAAATGGAAACATTACTTAATGGGTAGAAAGTTTGTGGTTCACACTGATCAAAAGAGTCTTAAATTCTTGCTGGAACAAAGAGAAGTGACAATGGACTATCAGAAATGGTTGATTAAGCTGCTTCACTATGATTTTGAAATATTGTATAAACCTGGAGTTGATAATAAAGCGGCAGATGGCCTTTCTCGGATGGTTCAGCCTCAAGGATCTCTGTCTTCCCACTTGCTGATGGCACTTACAGTTCCAACAGTGTTACAATTGCAGGACATCTATGAGGAAATTGAGAAGGATAAAGGAATTCAAGACTTGATCTTAGAATACCAGAATGATCCGAACAAGAAACCTGAGTATGAGATCAGAGAAGGAAGATTGTGGTTTAAAAACATATTGGTTTTACCCAAATCTTTGAAGTTTGTGAAGTTGATTATGGAGGAGTACCATGGAAGTTTACGAGGTGGTCATTCAGGTGTCTTAAAAACAATGAAGAGGATACAACAATCCTTTCATTGGGAAGGTTTTATGAAGGACGTAAAGAAGTTTGTAGCTGAATGTGATGTGTGTCAACGCCACAAATACTCGACTCTATCGCCAGCAGGTCTGCTTCAGCCTCTGCCACTACCTCAACAGATTTGGGAGGACATATCTCTGGACTTTATAGAAGGATTACCAACATCGAAAGGAAAAAATGTTATCTTAGTGGTGGTTGACAGGCTTAGTAAGTATAGCCACTTTATTGGTCTCAAACACCCGTTTACAGCTCTGGAGGTGGCTAACAAGTTTGTTTCTGAAATCGTAAAGCATCATGGGTATCCTGCATCTATTGTTTCTGATCGTGGCAGCACATTTCTTAGTGCCTTCTGGAAGGAGTGTTTTTGACTATCAGGTACTAAATTGAAGTATAGTACAGCCTTTCATCCGCAAACTGACGAGCAGACAGAAGTTTTGAACAGATGTTTGGAGACTTATTTGAGATGTTTAGCGTCTTCACATCCAAAAACATGGCATCAGTACCTCGCATGGGCAGAACTCTGGTACAATTCTACTTATCACACGGCTCTGCAAACTACTCCTTTTAAAGTAGTGTATGGTAGAGACCCCCCAGCTATACTAAGTGTGAGAACTGAAAACGAGCTTCTCCTTCCGAAGTGATTTGAATGTGGAGGAGCTTATCGCCGTTAAATAGTTCCGAACTGAATTGAGAGAGTTTTTGAGAATTTGAATTTGTATTGCTGCTTTTGGAAAAAATATTCGATCCCTTACAAGTGATACCCCCCTTACATATTTATACCGACCAATTTATTACCCAATTAATGCATAATTAATAGGACACGATTTGCGCAGTCTAATTAATCCTCTTGAATGCGGGAATCTTTGACCGGGCCCGAGCTACGAGCTGACCAACACGAAGCATCTCCACGTTCTCTTCCTTTCTCCGGGCCTGATGGGCTGATCAGCAAAATGCTCTTGGCCCATTAGACAAGCCCGGCCTAGGCCCTCTTGCCTATTGCCCGAGATGACAAATCGTGGGTACAACAGTTGCCCCCCAAGTCTCCCGAGCTGAACAGTTCGGGGGACTTTTAACCTTCAAGCGATCAATTTCGGGAAACTGAATATTCCCCATATCTCCACGATTTGATCGTGGTAATGATGGGATTTGCCTTCCCGAACAAGCCTCGGGGCCCACTAGGTGGCGTGTTAACTATAAGAGAGAAAGAAAACGGTGTGAGACCTTTCACTTCCCCAGGTAATCATTACTCCCTGGTTCCGTGTATAAAGGTAAACTCGACTTCTCTCTTTCACTCTTAATCCCCAATTGTGCTTGTGTTTTCCGTTCTTCGATTTTCTCTCTTTTCCTCTGTGAACTTCTTTACTTTCGCCGGAAAATCCTTCACTCTTCCTTTATCTCTTGCTACTTTTACCAAAAAAGCATATCTCAGCCGAAATCCTCATCGGGAAAAACCGCAAAACCCTTGATTCCAGGCGTTTTCGGCCCCCACCAGCCGTCGATTCTCTCAACATAGCCGAGATTAGAGGATCCACCGGGATTCCGTCGGAGGTCGAGATCAGATTCNATTCCCGGAGGCGCATGAGTCTCCGGAGAACCCCCCTCCAGGGTACTGCTGCGCGTTCGAGATTTTCTTCTCTGCGTGCGGTCTGTCATTCCCCCTTCCCGAACTCATCGTGAAGATGATGTTCGAACTGGGCTTCGCTCTTCCCCAGATGTGCCCGAACTTTGTTCGGACTGTCTTGTGCCTTCAAACTCTGGGGGAGGAGTTCAACTACCAGCTGTCATTGGCCGACTTCCTCCAGGTGTACACGGTGAAGACTGGTCGTACCAAGGGCACGCTTTACGTAAGCCCGCTTGCCGGGCTAAAGGTCTTTGACGACCTGCCCGAGAAGGATGAAAAGTGGCGGAAGTCCTATTTCTTCTTCCCGGTTAACGAGCTCACTTTCGACCACCGCGTGAGTTTGCACGTATCGAAGTGGACTTCGAAAATCGGTAGAATGGAGTTCCTTGCTAGGTTCAAGTTAAGTGTTGCTTGACTTTCCGTCTCACCTTTTACCTGTTTCTTTTTCAGATCACTTCGAGCGCGGATTGCTTTGCCCCACATTCGCAGAGTTCTTCTCGAGGTTCTGCAGCCAGGGACAGATCGCTTGGGATTCTTTTTCTTGCGAAAGGATCAGAGAGTCCATGGCGAGGCTCGGAAGGCGTTCTCTCGTCTGTTCTACCCCCTTGAGCGTTTCGGAGATGAATTACAGGGAAGAAAGGGCGTGCCGAGCTGCCGAAAAAGAGGCAAAGAAACAGATGGCGATGGCCCTCGCCGAAGGCAAAGCTCGCATTTCTAACAAGAATCCCTCCGGCTCCTCCGTTCCCGAGGTGAGCGGCGGGACTTCCGCACCTCCGACTGGCTCTCCCGAGCTTGGTACAGAATCAACCAGGGCTCCTGCTGGCCCGTTGATTCCTCCCGTGATTGTCATTGCTGATTCTAGCGATGAGCCCCGGGAGGTCGCTGCTTCCCCCCCAGCGCCGAAGAAAACCTCTGCTGAGGCCTTCTCTCAGCAAACTGATTTATCGAAGAAGAGGAAGGAGCCTGAGACCGCCTCCTCTTCTCGTGAAAAGGGGCGAGCCCGGACTGGCGAAGTAGATCTATCTCGAAAGACAGGGGTCCCTCCTTGGAGAGGAGATCTAAGGAAGCCCCACCGCCTAAGGACTCCGGAGACTCCTCTGGAAGAAACCCTCTGAAGGAACAACGTCCTTTCGCCCGAGGTAAAAAATTTTTCTGAGATGCTCTTAATTTTATACCTTTTGACTGTTCGATAGTTGATGACTGAAATGACTTGCTCAAAAATCTTTCAGTCCCCCCTGCGTCCCCAGCCGATCTAATAAGGAGCTACATTCGGCCCGGAGTTCGGATTCCGGCATTTGTTGACATGACCGAGGTCAATCGTGCGAACTTCTTCCGCTTTGCGGACAAAATCAGCGAGGTAAACATCCTTTGGTCTTTATTTCGGTTTCTTTCTATCATTTTATCCATTTTTGACTAGCTGAATTTTTCAGCTTATGATCGAGTTGAACTCCTCGGTGGCGTCCTACGAGGACCAGCTGTTCGTCTCTCCATCCTCTTCCGAGGTGAACCTTCTTCAAGAGAGGATCGCTGTCCTGGAAGCCCAGGTAAAAGAGTACGCCAGGCTGGAGGCTGAGAACGCTAGCACCTTAGCGAAGGCCGAACAAATCCGAGCTCGGATGAAGAAGGCTGAAATAGAGGTGCTCGACCTTGGGGTTGCCAACGAGGACCTCCGAGGCAAACTGAAGAAGGCGGGGGACCTTTACTTCGAAGCAGCGGAGGACGCGAAGGCGGCCAAGAACAGGTTGCACGAGATCGAGCTTCGCAATCAACTACTCGAAGCTGACAACAGTTGCGAGATTGAGAGGGTGCGAAGGGAGGAGAGGCAGGCAATGAGGCGGACTCTCCGTCCTTTGGTCGAAGAGGTGAAGTTCACCTTCGAAGAGAGGGAGAAGTTAGCCCCACTCCAGATCCGAGCTGCTGAGATTAGGGCTAACCGGATGCTGATCGAGGAGATCTCCAGGGGAGAGATCCAAGACATGGAGGCCGAACTCGGGCTCCTGAAAGCTGACGAAGGGGAGGCAGACGATAAAGTTTCGAAGGTAACTCCCCGTGACCTCGACCTCTCTGTATTCTCGGACCTTTTGGTGGATACAACCGACCTCTTGTGCAGCGAGCACCCGCTAAGCGTCACAATCGATGAGTTTGGCACTAATCTCGGGCAAATGTCAAAGCAGGAAATGGACGATTTTCTGGCGAACACCAGGTTGGAAGGGGAGCTCGCAGTGATGGGCCTGGCCCTATCCGAAGTGGCATCAGATCCCGTTCTCCCTAATCCTTAGTTTTTATTTTGGGATTGTTTTGGCACGGGTTGCCCCCCTGTTTGTAGTATTTATTTTCAGACTTGCTTTGGAGTGTTTTGGTCGTGGTGACCACTCCAAAAATTTTTTGTTTTGCCATATAAAATGCGAACTTAATTTCCACAATCTTTTGTTTGAAAAGATGATAAGAGCAGAAATGAACGCGAAGTGTGAACTTCGGTTTAAATAGTTCGAAAAAATGACACCCCAACTTTAATAAGTAGAGCTGAGTACGAAGTGAATACTTCGGTTTATATAAGAATTTTGCGAAACTAAGCTTTGACTTTAATAGGTAAAGCGAAGTACGAAGTGAGAACTTCGGTTTAGAGTTTTCGCAACACTAAGCTTTAAAGTAAAGCTGAATACGAAGTGAGAACTTCGGTTTAGAGTTTTCACAATACTAAGCTTTAAAGTAAAGCTGAATACGAAGTGAGAACTTCGGTTTAGGCTT
>NC_025686.1:6256255-6259205 GCF_000633955.1 Camelina sativa
TTTTTTTTTTTTTTTTTTTTTTTTTTTTTTTTTGAGAACCATTATTAGTAAAAAAGTTTAAGAATACATTAAATTTTATTAATATGGATAGCTGGACCCGAAATGGGCTGCCTACGTACCCTTATCGGGATCAAGCTGAATCGTAGTTCGATACAAATAAATTAGCTGTAAAAAAGTTTAAGGTGTAAGGAATTCCAATACCTCGGGACTGGTTTTCCCTCTGAATCCTCGAGCTGATAAACTCCATTTTGGACTTCGCGAGTAATTCTGTATGGTCCTTCCCAATTAATTCCCAGATTTCCCGCATTGAGTTCTTCGGTGTTCTCGTAGACTTTCCGGAGGACTAGGTCGCCAACTGCCAAGGGTCTGCCTCGGATTTTGGAGTTATAGTACCGAGCTACTGCGTTCTGGTAATTCTGGATCCGAACCAAGGCCTGGTCCCAACGCTCGTTGATTGTATCGAGAGTATCCTGTAGGAATTCCTCATTCTCTTCAGCACGGAGTGGGTTTAACGAGGTACGGACTCCGAGCACTTCTATATCGGCTGGGACTACGGCATCAACTCCGTACACCAGGGAGAAAGGTGTCTCATTAGTGGCCCGACGAGGTGTTGTTCGGATCGTCCAGAGGACGCCCTGCAGTTCGTCTGGCCAGCGCCCCTTACGAGCATCGAGCCGTTTCTTCAAGTTGGCAAGTATGACCTTATTCATCGCCTCGGCTTGCCCATTACCTTGCGGGTAACGAGGAGTTGATTTATTGAGTCGAATTTTCCACTTCGCGCAGAACTCTTCGAACTTCGAGGAGATGAACTGTGGACCATTGTCCGTGATGATTTCGCACGGGACGCCGTAGCGATAGATTATGCTCTTAAGCACGAACTGTTCCACTTCGTCACTTGTTACTTTCGTGTAGGCTGCCGCTTCTACCCACTTGGAGAAATAGTCAGTAAGAGCGAGCACGTACTGAACTCCTCCTGGTCCTCGATGTAATGGACCGATGATATCCATAGACCACCTCATGAATGGGTAAGGTGCAGACACCGAAGACAGGAGCTCGGTAGGTTGATGAATTGACGGGGCGTGCTTCTGACACTTCTCACAAGCTCGAGAATATTTTTCGCAGTCTGTGACCATGGTAGGCCAGAAGTAACCTTGCCTTTTGATTTTGAAAGCCAGAGTCCAACCTCCGGAGTGATTCCCATTGGGACCATCGTGAACAGCTCGCATTAGCATCGCGTGCTCTCTACCAGCCACGCATGTTAGATAAGGACCAGCTACACTTCAGCGTAGAAGTATTCCGTTGTGAACGCAGTACCGCGCACTGACGACCTTGAGTTTCCTGGCTGCCCATTTGTCGGCTGGGAGTTCCCCTTTTTCCAAGTAAGCCCAGATCGGGCTCCGCCAGTCATCTGCCCCCCAGCTGTTAGAATTCGTGCCGCTCGAAGTAGCATGTGGGATAACAGCTTGATTGTCAACTGGTGAGCTCGATGACTCCGGAGTTGAACTCGCGTCTAGCTCGGTTAGAGGTGGGTGAACTTCCATCGGAGTAGGCATAATAGGGGCCGGATCCTCCGAGGGTAAAGAGTCTGCAGCCGCCTTACGAGCTGCCTCCTCAGCGTCCAACTGTTTTTTCATCGCCCGGGTGACGACGTTTGAGCNTTTTCCCTCTGAATCCTCGAGCTGATAAACTCCATTTTGGACTTCGCGAGTAATTCTGTATGGTCCTTCCCAATTAATTCCCAGATTTCCCGCATTGAGTTCTTCGGTGTTCTCGTANGCTAAAGCGTCCGCAGCGGAGTTCTCACTTCGTGGGATCTTAGTGATTTTGAACTCGTCGAACTNATTTTGGAGTTATAGTACCGAGCTACTGCGTTCTGGTAATTCTGGATCCGAACCAAGGCCTGGTCCCAACGCTCGTTGATTGTATCGAGAGTATCCTGTAGGAATTCCTCATTCTCTTCAGCACGGAGTGGGTTTAACGAGGTACGGACTCCGAGCACTTCTATATCGGCTGGGACTACGGCATCAACTCCGTACACCAGGGAGAAAGGTGTCTCATTAGTGGCCCGACGAGGTGTTGTTCGGATCGCCCAGAGGACGCCCTGCAGTTCGTCTGGCCAGCGCCCCTTACGAGCATCGAGCCGTTTCTTCAAGTTGGCAAGTATGACCTTATTCATCGCCTCGGCTTGCCCATTACCTTGCGGGTAACGAGGAGTTGATTTATTGAGTCGAATTTTCCACTTCGCGCAGAACTCTTCGAACTTCGAGGAGATGAACTGTGGACCATTGTCCGTGATGATTTCACACGGGACGCCGTAGCGATAGATTATGCTCTTAAGCACGAACTGTTCCACTTCGTCACTTGTTACTTTCGCATAGGCTGCCGCTTCTACCCACTTGGAGAAATAGTCAGTAAGAGCGAGCACGTACTGAACTCCTCCTGGTCCTCGATGTAATGGACCGATGATATCCATAGACCACCTCATGAATGGGTAAGGTGCAGACACCGAAGACAGGAGCTCGGTAGGTTGATGAATTGACGGGGCGTGCTTCTGACACTTCTCACAAGCTCGAGAATATTTTTCGCAGTCTGTGACCATGGTAGGCCAGAAGTAACCTTGCCTTTTGATTTTGAAAGCCAGAGTCCAACCTCCGGAGTGATTCCCATTGGGACCATCGTGAACAGCTCGCATTAGCATCGCGTGCTCTCTACCAGCCACGCATGTTAGATAAGGACCAGCTACACTTCAGCGTAGAAGTATTCCGTTGTGAACGCAGTACCGCGCACTGACGACCTTGAGTTTCCTGGCTGCCCATTTGTCGGCTGGGAGTTCCCCTTTTTCCAAGTAAGCCCAGATCGGGCTCCGCCAGTCATCTGCCCCCCAGCTGTTAGAATTCGTGCCGCTCGAAGTAGCATGTGGGATATCAGCTTGATTGTCAACTGGTGAGCT
>NC_025686.1:6261557-6266554 GCF_000633955.1 Camelina sativa
CCAAAAACTGGTTGGTGACCAGCTGCGAATCGCAAAAAGCTCGAAGTTTTCGGACACCAATCCCCACTGCGAGGCGTAAGCCAGCAAGGAAGGATTCATACTCGGCTTCATTGTTGGACGCACTGAAAGCCAAGCGAAATGACTGCTCGATCACTTCGCCTGTAGGAGAAGTGAGGCGGACCCCAATTCCTGCTCCCGATTTGGAAGAAGCACCATCAACATACAACGTCCATGGGGCTTCGACATTGTCGCTAACCGAAGAGGCTAGTGGGAGTTCGATCAAGAAATCAGCCAGCACCTGCGCCTTAGCACAGGTTCGAGTCCGAAACTCGATGTCGTATTCGCTCAACTCGACAGACCATTTAGCTAGCCGCCCGGATTGGCTCGGTCTATGTAATACCGTCCGAAGTGGCTGCGTCGTCAGGATTATGATTGTATGGGACTGGAAGTAAGGCCGCAGCTTTCTTGCCGAAGTGACCACTGCTAGGGCCAATTTCTCCATCATAGGGTACCTGGACTCCGCCCCAGTAAATGACTTGCTGATATAGAAAATTGGTCGCTGCTCCCGCTTTCCTCACGAACCAAGACTCCGCTGACCGCACTGTCCGATACGGCTACGTAAAGAAAGAGCGGCTCTCCGAACTCAGGCTTAGCCAAGACCAGCGGTTCAGATAGATAGGCTTTGAGCTGAGCGAAAGCCTCCTCGCACTTCGCATCCCATAAGAAGTTTTTTCCCCCTTTCCGTAACAGCTAGTAGAAAGGGAGGCATTTGTCCGTAGTTCGAGAAATGAAGCGGTTGAGAGCTGCGATCCGTCCGTTAAGGCGTTGCACTTCGCGCAAGGTCCTAGGAGAACTCATAGACAAGAAAGCATTAATCTGCCTCGGGTTCGCTTCAATTCCTCTTTCTGTGACGATGTACCCCAGAAATTCCCCTGATGGGACTGCAAAGGTGCATTTCGTGGGGTTAAGCTTCATCCCGAACTGATTCAGGATGTCGAAGCAGACTTTCAGATCAGCGAGATGCGAGCTAGCTTCCATTGATTTTACCAGCATATCATCGATGTAGACTTCCATGGTCTTTCAGAATTGATGCTCGAACATTCGATTCACCAGTCTCTGGTAAGTTGCTCCCGCATTCTTTAACCCAAAAGGCATCACCTTGTAGCAGTAAATCCCGCGGTCCGTAATGAATGTAGTCTTCTCCTGGTCGTCCGGGTTCATAAGGATTTGGTTGTAGCCAGAGAAAACATCCATGAAAGACATCAGCTCGTGACCCGAAGTGGACTCAACTAGCCGGTCGATATGCGGAAGTGGAAAGCTGTCTTTGGGGCACGCCTTATTTAGGTCGGTAAAATCAACGCAGACTCGTGACTTTCCATTCTTCTTTTTGACTACCACTGTGTTTGCGAGCCACTCAGGGTATTTTACTTCGCGTATCTGTCCTGCCTTCAGCAAACGTTCAACCTCTTTGTTAACGATTTCAGCTCGCTCAGGACCCAGCTTCCTTCGCTTCTGCTTTACAGGTCGGAACGTAGGGTCCACATTCAGCTCGTGGGAGATAACTTCTGGACTGATGCCGGGCATCTCGTCTACGGACCACGCGAAGGTGGCCATTCTTTCTTTTAGGAAGGTTATCAGACTGGCGCGGAGCTCGCTATCCAATCCCACTCCGATCTTGATTTCCTGATCCGGAAACTTATCATTGATGAAAATGGACTCAGTGAGGTCACCTTTTAACTGCTTCCGGACTGGATTCTTCGGGACCTCGAGCTGTGGTTGCTATTGGATCAGGAGCTTGTGACTTGCGAGGTAACAGCTCCTTGCCGTCCTTTGGCTTCCTAGAACCTCCCGAACCCCTTGCGGGGTCGGAAATTTGACGCACTGATGGTACGTCGAGGCCACTGCCTTCATCTGGTAGAGCCAGGGAGTTCCCAAAATAACATTATAGGCCGCAGGTCGGTCGAAAACCGTGAACTCCACCATATTATCCACTCCTTGAGTGGACACCGGTAATGTGATCGTGCCCAAAGACATTGACGTCTCGCTAGTGAACGAGACCAAAGGTGAGGGCGGTCCTACGATGTGTTCTTTCCCGATACCCATTCTAGTGAGCGTCTCGAGGAAAATCAAGTCTACCGAACTCCCAGTGTCAATTAGGATTCGGCAGACCTCGTGGTTTGCCATGTCAAGTGAAATGACGAGTGCGTCATCGTAAATCGCTTCTCAGAGAAAGAAATTTCAGGTAAATCGCTTGCTGCTACCTTAGCTCGCTTCGGCTGGGGGCTAGTGAGCTTCCGCTGATGGTCTTTGATCGCAGTGATGGAGTTCCGAAATAGACGCGATCCCCCCCATTATCACGTCAATTCTTTTCTTGGGGGTTTCATTTTCATCGGACTGCTTTGGTTTTTTTGAAGGTGGAGCATCTTCGTCCACCTCGGGAGTCGATTTTTGCTCTAACTCCTCGATTGTTACGTTTGGCATTTCCCCCGCCACATACTTTTCTGCGAGGAGGTGCATCAGCTTCTTACAGTCACGAGTGGAATGACTGTTGGTTTTGTGGAGCTTGCAGTACGTGTCCTCATCTCGGACCCACTTGTTACTTGGGAGTACGCCACTCTTGGAGCGCGGTGAGAATGGCGGTTTGGACGGTGAATTCTTTGGAGAATTCTTTTTAGGAGATTGAGTGATTGCGAACGTGCTCGGCCCAGACTTCGGAGTCGTAGGTGGAGTCTTTTTGGCGGGCGCTTCGAACCGTGGTTTTCCTGCAGGCGGAGCGTTTTGTTTTTGCGCAGCGGCGATTTTGTCTTCCTCTGCGACTATCCAGTTCGATGCCCGGTGCAACACGTCCTGAATGGTGTGGAACCGATTCACAGACAACTCTTCGCGGAAGCGAGATTCGTGCCAGAGGCCGTTTTTAAGCGCGGCCAGGGATGTGGAGTCCGAGAGTCCGGGAATCTTGACCTGGATCTCCTTGAACTTTGTTATGTAAGACCGGAGAGACTCTCCAGCCTTTTGGCTTAAGTTCCAAAGCTGAGCATCTGTCACCGCGGTTTCGATCAAGCTAGAATACTGCTTGACAAACGAAGTCGACAGCTCGGTGAAATTTGTTATAGAACCGGCTGCTAAAGACGCGAACCAAAGCAGTACCGGTCCGCAAAACATCTCGGCGAACAGCTTGCACGAGGTCCACCCGGCTAGCTGTCAGCAAGAAAGTCTTGAGATGATTGTTTGGATCTCCTTTTCCTTCGTAGCTCGAGAACTTAATTTTGCCAGTATCTTTGATGCGGACTCGGGCTATTTGATCGGAAAAAGGAGTTCGCCTCGATTCCTCGATCACTCGAAAGATATCCGGAGCTGAAGTGGTTGCACTGTGCATAACAGACCGCATGTCCCGGATTTCGCTCTGCATGCGGAAGATCTCGGGATTGGTAACATACCCCAGAGTCAAAGTGTTTCCATCTACAGGGAGAGGAAGACGGACTGGGACCTCGGAAGATCTGGTGACGCCAGGCTGAACCGGAGTGTGGCCATCGCCAACCAATGGTGGCGCTGCTTGCGTGTTGATTTAATGCGGGAACGAATCTCCCGGGGTGACATTTGTTGCTGCCACCTGTGAGGTGGATGGTGGAGTCACACCGGAGAAATCCAAAGCACGTCGTCGTGGGTTTTGGTCAGAGGATAGGAGATCGACCCGATCAGCGTACGCGCGGTGGGAGGCTGAGAGGTCTGCTACAGACGTCGTGACTTCCTCCAGACGAGCGGAGACCTGACCCTCCAAGCTGTCAAAACGTTCAGTAAGAGCTGCGGAGGCGGCTTGCTGACGGTCGGACTTCTCAGACAAGTCCTGCAGGAGCTTCTGGATCACCTCCAAGGATGCCTGATTGGGAGAGCTGGTTGCCATAGCGGTGGTTGTGTGGAGTGTGTTTGTGTATGAAATCAGAACTAATGAGAGTCAGGCGATAACTCCCCCTCCTTCTAGCGCCAAATGTGAGAACTGAAAACGAGTTTCTCCTTCTGAAGTGATTTGAATGTGGAGGAGCTTATCGCCGTTAAATAGTTCCAAACTGAATTGAGAGAGTTTTTGAGAATTTGAATTTGTATTGCTGCTTTTGGAAAAAATATTCGATCCCTTACAAGTGATACCCCCCTTACATATTTATACCGACCAATTTATTACCCAATTAATGCATAATTAATAGGACACGATTTGCGCAGTCTAATTAATCCTCTTGAATGCGGGAATCTTTGACCGGGCCCGACCTGCGAGCTGACCAACACGAAGCATCTCCGTGTTCTCTTCCTTTCTCCGGGCCTGATGGGCCGATCAGCAAAATGCTCTTTGCCCATTAGACAAGCCCGGCCTAGGCCCTCTTGCCTATTGCCCGAGATGACAAATCGTGGGTACAACACTAAGATTCGAGGAACACTCTACTAAGGTCTCTGCTTGGGAATTACTAATGGAGGAAAGGGATGCAATGTTATCACAGATAAAGAATCATTTGATTCACGCACAACAACTAATGAAGAATAATGCCGATAAACATCGCCGAGACATTGAGTTCGAGATTGGTACATGGGTTTTCTTGAAGTTGAGGCCGTATCGACAGCAGTCCGTGACAAAAAGGATTTGTCAGAAGCTTGCGGCTAAATACTATGGTCCGTATGAGATTATGGAAAGGATTGGGAAGGTTGCTTATAGGTTACAACTTCCAGAAGGGTCTAAAATCCATCCTGTTTTTCATGTATCAAAACTTAAAAGAGTGTTAGGTGAACATCATCAGGTTGTGCTATTGCCAGAAACTTTTAATTCGGAGGGTGAATTGGTAATAATCCCAGAAGTGGTGTTGGATACCCGATATAATAGCGACGGATTGTTAGAAGCTTTGGTTCACTGGAAAGGACTTCCAAGTCACGAGGATTCATGGGAAATCGCAAAAGACTTACATCATCAATTTCCAGCTTTATCGCTTGAGGACAAGCTTCATGTTCAAGGGGGG
>NC_025686.1:6266595-6268805 GCF_000633955.1 Camelina sativa
GTATACAAGGAAGAAGGCACGTGCGACTGAAGCTTAGGAGAAGAAGGAGCACGTGACGACAATTGTATATAAGACTTTACTCTGTTCGTTATTCAGTTTTATGCATTGTATTGTGAGTGTAACAGCAACATATGGTTGTTGAGAGAGAAGAGTGATGATCTAGAGAGATGTTCTAGAGCTCTTCGTATCATAACAGTGTATCGATTCATTCAGATAATAAAGAGTGTACTTCATCTTTCTTATCATAGATCTGATCCATCGACAAGAAGTTTCGTACGTTCGTAACGTGTCTCTCTCTATTAAATCACTCCTACTGACTCCAAATTTTTGGTCAACGCCTAATTTTTTAATTTTTTTGAGATTAACACATATTTGACGTATCCAAGTATCCAACTATTATTTTTCCATGTGCTGATTTGGATAAGAGACTGAAGCTCAAATTAAACCAAAGAATCGTATTTTTCCTAATATGCATTTTTTGCCTAAAAATTAAATAACTTCAAATGTTTGAGGAATTTTGGCACGGTGTAACCGTGTAAGCGTTTACTAGTTTGATGAAAGTGATTAAGCATTAAAAGACAGCCTCTAAAGTGTCTGGGTGAAAGGCAAGCTAAGCCTCTAGCGATCAAAACTAGCCGCACTACTATTGTTAAGAAAATTCACTTTCTTATCAGCGCAAAAGTTTGGATTGACTTCTTTTTCGAAACAAGAACTCTTTTGCTTGAGTTGCTCCGAACGTATCAGAGTTGCTCCGAACGTATCAGAAACTCTCTTAGCCACACGGTTTCGTTTCTTCTAACAGTAAAACATCAAGACGGTTTCCACGATGCTTTTTATTGCTTCACCAGAGTTTCTATTTCCCTACTTGCATGTATCTTCAATTCTTTCAAATTTTTCATCTCTATGTTTTGCATTGTAGTTTTGAAATGATGTAGCATGATGAATAAAAGTATGATAAATATATTAAAAAAGGTCATTGTAGAAATATAAGTGGAAGAATAGAGAGAATAGAGAGAAACTGTATATTATTTCTCTTAGTCCTGAGAATACAAGAGAGATACAAATATATAGAAGAAGAAGATAAAAACTAGTTGTTACAAAGATGGCTTGCATGAAGGAGAGAGACAAGACATCTTGCATGAAGGAGAGAGAAAGGGACATCATGATTATTTATTCCAACATTCCCCCTCAAGCTTGGCATAGGGAGATCAAGCCTAAAATGGAGTTGCCTCATTAAAAACCTTACCAGGAAAACCCAATGGGAAAAACCATGGACAAGGGAAAAAGAGCACAAAAATCACATTTTGGGTTTTTGAAGATCAACTAAGCCAAGCTTGCTTAGAATGAAATTGCACACCTTTGAATTTGTTGCCTTGGTGAAGATATCTGCAAGTTGATCAGAACTTTGAGTATAGATGGGAGAGATGATCCTAAGTTCAACATTCTCACGAATATGGTGACAGTCCACTTCTATATGTTTGGTGCGTTCATGAAACACAGAATTCGAAGCAATGTGAATAGCAGCTTGGTTGTCACAATGCATGATGATAGGTTGAGATATCTTGACTCCAAGATCCAAAAGCAACGCCTTAAGCCAAATAAGCTCATCAGTAGTATCAGCCATGGAACGGTACTCAGCATCAGCACTAGACCTTGAAGCCACCTTCTGCTTCTTGCTCCTCCAAGTGACCAAATTCCCACCAACAAACGTACAATAGCCTCCAGTCAATTTCCTATCAGACTTGTCTCCAGCGTAACCCGCATCACAATAGCCAACAAGCTCAGTGTGGCCATTCTTGTTCATCCAAATACATTTGCCTGGAGATCCTTTCAAGTAACTGAGAATCCTTTCCACCATATTCCAATGGTGGATGGTTGGAGCTTTCATATGGTTACTTACCTGATTCACAGCAAAACACAAATCAGGGCGAGTAATTGTGAGATAAATGAGCTTACCCACAATTCTTTGGTATTGTCCAATGTTGTTATAAGGTTTCCCTTCAGGTTCCCCCTCTCGAGAGTCTTTGTATTTTTCTTCAATGGGAGTATTCACCGGTTTGGCTCCAAGCTTTCCTGTATCATTAAGAAGATCAAGTGTATACTTCCTTTGAGATAGAAATAGTCCTTCCTCAGAACGACATACTTCTATGCCAAGAAAGTACTTTAGTTCACCCAAGTCTTTAATATCAAAAGTAGACTTAAGAAGGGAT
>NC_025686.1:6268892-6282271 GCF_000633955.1 Camelina sativa
GTAGGAGCTTTCATATGTTGACTTACCTGATTCACAGCAAAACACAAATCAGGGCGAGTAATTGTGAGATAAATGAGCTTACCCACAATTCTTTGGTATTGTCCAATGTTGTTATAAGGTTTCCCTTCAGGTTCCCCCTCTCGAGAGTCTTTGTATTTTTCTTCAATGGGAGTATTCACCGGTTTGGCTCCAAGCTTTCCTGTATCATTAAGAAGATCAAGTGTATACTTCCTTTGAGATAGAAATAGTCCTTCCTCAGAACGACATACTTCTATGCCAAGAAAGTACTTTAGTTCACCCAAGTCTTTAATATCAAAAGTAGACTTAAGAAGGGATTTAGTATTTTGAATACCTTCTTTATCATCACCAGAGATAATAAGATCATCAACATAAACAAGAACAACCACAATACATCTTTCCCCCTGAATTGTGAAAAGCGAATGATTGGCATGGGACTTGCGAAAACCATAACCAAGAAGTGTCTTACTTAATTTGTGATACCAAGCACGTGGAGATTGTTTGAGATCATAAATGGCTTTGTTTAGTTTGAGGACTTTGCCTTGTGCAACAGCAATACCAGGAGGTGGTAACATATATACTTCTTCGTCGAGTTCGCCTTGAAGGAATGCATTCTTAACATCCATCTGCCACAAATCCCAAGAAAGGTTAGTGGCAAGAGAAAGAACAACACGAAACGTATGAAGTTTGGCAACTAGAGCAAAAGTGTCTTTATAGTCTTCTCCATATGTTTGAGTGAAGCCTTTAGCCACTAAACGAGCTTTGTATCTTTCGATTTCACCATTGATGTGGTATTTGATTGTAAAAATCCACTTAGTTCCAACTGGCTTTTTTCCTTTAGGAAGGTCCACCTCATCCCATGTGTGGTTCCTTTTCATGGTTCCATGTTCATCATCAACAGCAGCAAGCCAAGCCTCATTGTCTTTTGCTTCTTCATAAGTCTTTGGCACAGTTTCCTAGTCAATTTTGCTAAGAAAAACTTGATGGTCAGTAGGAAGGTTAGCTAAAGAACAAAAACCTTGAATAGGATGAGCAGTTGAAGAGTTATAGCAAAACCGCTTTTGCAGCAAAATGTTAGGATCCGTTCTTGGTCTTTGACTTCTTCGGAGAGGCAAAGGTGAATCATCTTCATGAATGGCAACCTCAGTATCAGTTTGTTGTAGGTTTGGAGAAGTCTGCTGCAAGGTTTCTGAAGTCTGCTGTAAGTTTTCTGAAGTCTGCTGCACGTTTTCTGAAGTCTGGTGCAAGTTTCCTGAAGTATGGTGCAAGTTTTCTGAAGTCTGCTGCACGTTTTTTGAAGTCTGCTGCACGTTTTCTGAAGTCTGCTGCACGTTTTCTGAAGTCTGCAGCATGATTTCAGGAATTTGCTGAACTTGTAGCTCCTCTTTTCTACTATTATTTGAAGAATTGAGATTTTCCAAAAGAAACTTGAGGCTTTGAGCACGATCAGATTCAGAATTTGTCAAGTCCTTCAATTTGCTCCAATCTTTTTCCTCAAAGAAACATTTGTCTTCATCAAACTTTACATCACGAGAGACATAAGTCCTTCTTGTTCCTGGGTGGTAGCATTTGTACCCTTTTTAAGTAGGAGAGTACCCAATAAAGATGCATTTGATGCTTTTAGGCTGGAGCTTATTCCTTTGATCATCTGGGACATGAACATAGCAAACACAACCAAAAACTTTTAGAAAATCAACAGAAGGTTTAGTTTGATTTAGTACCTCATATGGAGAAATGTCATTGAGACATTTTGTGGGGAGTCTATTAATGAGATAACATGTTGTCATGACAGCATCACTCCAATACTGTTTTGGAACATTCTTGTAAAACATCATGGTCCTTGCTACTTCCATAAGGTGGCGATTTTTACGCTCAGAGACACCATTTTGTTTAGGGGTATAAGGACAAGTCGTTTGATGGACAATCCCATGTTTAGAAGTGAACACCTTGAATTCATTGCTAGTATATTCTCCACCATTGTGTGTAATGCCCCCGAACCGTCCTAGGACCACGAAGGCCATCAGACAGCCACGGGACGCCACTTGCAGAATTGCGCCGAGGTGGTCCGGCCGAGGGACGGAAGCTGCAGACTTCCCGACCGATCCTCCCTAGCACAATCCCACCCGCAACCGAGGTTACTTAGGCTTTTCAACCCTCGCGGCCTGGTGCGTTGTGTTAGCCCGGACAAGGCCGAGTATCCTTTGCAACTTGCCATGTTTTCCTGAAAACCGTATATATATTACTTTAGTAAAATAATTCATCACAAACAAATTATTAAAGCAATATATATATAAAGATAGTCGGAAAAATTTATACATAACCATTTATAAAAAAATATAGGGTTTTACAAGGAACACAAGGAAAACCCTATCCGGCACCCTAAAGTTTGCTCCAGCTCTAGACTCACTTAAGCTTTCCTGCAAGACCAAAATATTATCATGAGTAATCTAAGATTACTCAGTGAGCCTGGGTACCCCTTTTATCCTAAACAGGATTCTATTTCCCAACCCGACTACCCCAACAACAAAGAAAACAAGCAAGTGAAACAAACTTAGCAAGTTATCAAAGTCTCGCAACAGAAGCTATAGCGGAAGCATTCAAACAACAAACAAGCAAGAAAGGTTAGATCACTACGACTCAATTCGAAAGATCTAGGCTTGCTACACTACGAGAAAGACGTCATAGGGGAACAAGGAACTACTTGGACACCTTAGACTCTTCCCCCCTATGCGACTTGCTAAGACGACTAGAATAAGCAAGGGACACTTGAACTATCCTAGACTCTTAGACAACACACAACATGCAAAGACGACTAGACATAAACAAGGAACACTTGAATGCTCTAGACTCTTTACACCTAGGGCCCTTCGATATTCTGTTCCGTTCCAATCCTTCCTCATGCCGAGACCACAAAGTTCTCCGGCATGATCCCACCTTTAGCTACATCGTCATGTAGCGGTTACACTGGTAGCTAGCCAGTCGTAACATTGTCCCGCGCGAGTGGTCGTTGAGAACTCTTGCGAGACATACGCTTTTGGACACAGAAATATCGACACACTACTCTAGCTTCGGACTCAAGAAACGAATTCAAGAGACTAGGCTAAAATAAAACACACAACAACAATTCAAGCAAAGATTAGTCAAGCACACAAGCATGAAATCGAGCGAGAATATAACATGCTATAATCAACAAGGAGCAAGTATATACATCAAGCAACTTAAGATCATCTACATGCATGCAAACAATATAAGCAACTTAAGCAAAGATTATGTAACAAGTCCTAATGCATGCAACCAAATAAGATTTACCCATTTAAATCCTAAGTCCAAAATAACATGCAACCTAACCGATTTATTCATTTAAATCCTTAAGGTAATTTAGGCATGTTCTAACCTCGATTAAAAATTATGCAAAACAATGCAAATTATTTAATCATCTATCATGCATGCAACCGGATTTTAACAAGAAAATATTCAAGTTAAACTAGCTCATTATAGCATGCAGTTCTAACCAAATTTTAAGTCCCAATTTACTTAAAATGCAACCGAATTCAACATGCATGGTGATTCAAGTTAGATGTGCATTTAAACATTTCACTAAGATGAATCCTACCATACTAGGCATGCAATCGATTTAAACCAAAACTACATGCATCTATCCTACATGCATTACCGCAGACTCACCTTTCGCGTATCGACGATGATTACACAGACTCACTGCACCACACGATCAGACGGTCTTCGCGTCGACAGTTCTCCGCTCCTTCGACCGTTCTCGTTCTCGACTTACTCGATCCAACCGCGTCTCTCTCCCGAAGGTCTCTTCGATAGAAACTCCTTTTCTTCGACAGCTTGATTTCAACACTAACTCCGGGTTTTCTCGACGATCACTCGATAACAACTCCGCTCCTTCGTCTATGATTACTTCGACGGCAACTCCTTATTTTACTAGACGATTTCTTTCTCGACAATCTCCCTTGTTCCTCTCTTGTCTTTGAGAGAAAGCAAAGTTTTAAGTGTTTGAGTGTTGAGAGAAATGTGAGAACTTTGGTAATGAGTCTCCCTCCCTCTATTTATAAGCTCGAATCCTCTTCATTTCCTTAGTGCAAATCGACAAGTGTCTTCTCCTCTTCTTGTAAATGCGACATGTAATTCTTCTTCCAATAACAGCTTGACAATTAGCCTTCTAATCCTTCTTTATTAGTGCATGGAATCTCTTTTATTAGAGCATGTAACTCTTTTTATTAGTGCATATTTCTTAATTGCCACAAAATTTTGTAAGGCAATGATGCACAAGACTTGGCGCAATGTTGTCCACTTCTTCCCTCTTGAATCATTTGGTCATAATTGGTGAGACTTGGCCACTTCGGACACCACTTCTTCATTAATCTCCTTGATTAAGCTAATCCTCCACTAATTTCCTTAATCTTCTTGAATTTTTAATTCTCCCACTAACTCCTTTCTTAATGTCGCATGACTTGGCCTAATTTGCTCCACTTCTTCTCTTTGGTGTAAAATTGCATGACTTGGCCTCCTTAAACACCACTTCTTCCTTGGGATTAATTTCCCATTAATCCCACTAAGCCTTCTTGAAAATAATCTCCCACTTATCTTAATTCTTATTGGCCGAAATTTTGAGAAAATAATAATTTTTCCCAAAACACTCTATCCTTTGTCTATCACCTTCGATGTTTCCTTCCAGCATTCTTTGATTCATTCGGACCAGTTCCTCGATAGTTCGGTCAATGGCTATCGGTCCATTGGTCAGTCGTTAATGGTTCTCTCGGTAAGTTTTCTCGGCAACTTTCCTCGACTCTTCGACTAATTTTCTTGATTCCTCGATCATCCTTAGGGTCCTGGCCATACTCCCGGTCACTCCGTCTTGGTTTGGTCATTTTTCGACTCCTAACTTTTTCCTCGGACTTCTTCTGGTCGTTCTTCTCTGTTTTACATCTTCTTTCTTTTCAAGTCTTTTCCGGCCCATTTCCTCGATCTTTTATTTTGAGATTTTTACTCTGGGTGAGGGTCATTACATTCTCCCCCCCGTTATAAGAATTCGTCCCCGAATTCTCACGTCTCCTTCCTCTTTTGGTGATGCTCATACTCCTGGTACAGCTGTCGTTGCCTTATAGTTACTATCGTGTTAATATCTTTGCCGAAATTCTCCTTTCTTTGGCTGTTTCTTCTCCGATATTTTACTCCACGTACATACCACCGTTTTAACTTTAAATACTCGAACTCCGTTGCGGCTGCTTCTCGGAAAGCTTCTGCATCTCCAGTATTCACTTAACTCCACCTCATCTTTAGGTTCTCCATACATTAAGATTTTTGCCTTATTGCTTGGTCACCATAAACTTCCTTGAGTCAATGCTTTTCTTTCTTCAGCTTGTTCCTGACTCTTCTCTCTTCCTTCCTGTTTATAGCTTAACTCATTTCACCTTGACACACTTCAACATACGACTTGGTTTGACCTCAACACGATGCTTCTTCGATTCGCCTATTTCTTCATCTTTACACGCCTTAGGATTTTATTTCCTTTCAATTTCTTCGGCCAATTCTCGCCTTTTAGCATATTAACGCTGCTCCGTTACTGCCTATTATTTTCTTACACCCTCTTTGTCTATTCGTAGACTATCTTCTCCTTTCCCACATTATCTTCTTGCATCCTCTTTGCTCTATTCCTTGGACTACGTACTTTTTCTTTCGCACCTTCTTGGTCATGTTTACTTTGACTCTTTCTATACGCTTGCTGCTGTCGATTGATTTGCACTATTCTTTCGGTTTCTTGGAGTTTGCCTCATCCTTCTTTATCATCTCTCTTCTTTTCACTCCTCCCTCTTTAATAATCTGAACTGACTGCTCTTATCTTAGTCGAACTCTCTTGTTCTTTCTTGAGCTTCTTCTCTTCTGTCTGATCGCGCTTTGTGGTGGCTTATGTGAATCTTCGTCGATCGCGTTAAATAATGCAAGGTAATTATGCAATATAATTATCTATGCAAACCTATAAAACTCAAGCAACAATCAAAGCAAGTAATAAAACATGCAAGGATTAGCAAGCAGTTAAATAGTACTACGAGAAGTACGGCTAGAGAACGTAAGGTACTTTTACAAACCGTTGGAAAAGCTACACAAGTTCTACACCAACCTAGCCGATAATTCTAAGGGTTCGGATCCTAGACAACACAACAAGGTTAGGTCTAGATACACAAAAAGAAAATTATCCAACCCCTACACTTACGCTCAAAAAGAAAACAACCTTCCCTTACCCCCCAAGAGTTCTACTGGTTCCTGAGCCTAGTACATACTTCGCAAAAGCATACGCACTCGTTAACTGGCTCATCAGGTGGCGGTTCAGCGGGAGACTCGGTTGAGGTAGAGGCAGCAGACGTCGAGGTTCCAGCTTGGTTCATCGGGTTCTCTTCCATTCGTTCAGCTCGTCTTAACGGATTCTCTCTTGTCTCTTCCCATCGACCAACTGGGCTCATTCTCTCTGGCACCATCCGGTATGGACATTCGTGAACATAATGTCCTCTTCCACCACACACGGTGCATACCATATCCTCCAGGTCCGGAAAGTGTTGTGGTCTTGTCCTCCAGCAATGGTTGTTCGGATGCCCTGGTTCTCTGCACGCCTCACATCTCCTCCAATATCTCATTCGGTCTGGGTTTGGGCAACGATAAGCAAAGTGCCCTCGCAGTCCGCACCACTCACAATCTTGGTCCGTCGGGTCACACATGCGTCTCAACGCTGGCCTCCAGCAATGTCTTGTCCAATGCCCAATGCCTCTACACAACTCGCAATAGGGCGTGTTTCTCATGTGAACTTGATTTGGGTAGACCACCCTCTTCCTGGCAGTGGCTCGCACTCTCAGCCTGCCTCTCGGTTGAAATGTTACGGAGTGCATCTCCAACTCCCCTTTCGCCTGCAGCTCTTGGTAGTACTCTCTTGTTCTCTTCAAACTTGAACTACTTTCTCCCATCTCCATCCTTAGTCGTTCTCGGTTCTGCCTTCTTAACTCATAGCTCTTAGCAAGCATCTCCAAATCTCGGTCCATTGGTTCCTCCTCTTCCCCTGGTAACACCATTTGTAATGGCACAGCTCGGATGGGGCTATCACGTCTCAGCACTATCTGATTCGACACTACCGAGTCTGGTACTACTTGATCTTGATCTTCTTGATTGCTCGCAGCTTGACTTGGTTCTCCTGGTTCCCTTACTACTCGTCTCGCACTAAGTCTCAACCTCACGTCCTCCATAAGCTCCGTACTTGCATCAGCTTCTTGTTCTCGTTCATTTGGTATCGAGTCCTGCTCGTCTCTTGACTCCACCCCAAAAGTTGGAATTCCTTCATCATCACTTGACACTAAGTCAATCACTTCTACAACTTTATCCCTTCTCGCCGTTGATTCTCCGAACTCAGGATCCTCCTTAGTTAGTTCTTCTTCCTCCTTGATTCCCGGTACCTCGACTTCACCATCATCTTCCTTTCCCCTGTCCGGTGAGTGCATCTCGTCTAACACCAATAAAATTCTGGTACTCGTCTCTGCTTTCTCTTCCGCTGGTTGTTCACCACTCGGACCTCCGGCCTCGGGTACTACTCCTGTACCGCTTACAGCTCCTTCTTCCTCCGGCACATACACCTCCGTCAAGAAATCCAGAATCTTATCAATCGCCTCCGGGTACTCCCTTATAAAGTTTTCAGGACTGATATCCTCGCCTTGGTCCTCCACAAGATCCAATAATAACTTTTGCAGCTTGTCGGCTAGCTCCGTCTCCGCCTCTCAATGATCTCCCACAGGGATAGTTTCAAACTTCCCTTGCGCGTCCATTCGTATTTGAAGTCGACTTGGCTCGCCAATCTCCAATACTATTGTCTGGTCATCTTGATTAGCTTCCAACTCCTCCGTTTCTTCCAAACATTCGGACGGATCGGTCTCGACAGACCAATTGGTGTTGTCAGCATCGAATACCCCGTCCTCACTCTCATTACTTGAATCATATGGCCATTGGCTGCTTTCTGATTCCGTTGACAAGAACCCGTTATGATGTCCACAACCCTCATGTCTCGGCCCCTCATCTCCTGAACCATCCCCGTAACCTCAATCACCTGAATACATCTAAAACCCACAAGAAACAAGGTCAGACGCTTAGTTCTTTCTAAGGTTCAACCTAAACTAGACAAGCAAACTACCGGATAAATTTTTTTTTTTATGTTCTTGTGACACATTACTCGATAAAACTTTGAAATGCACAAGTGCTCGCGGGCTCGAAAACACCGCTCTGTTACCACCGTTGTAACGCCCCCGAACCATCCTAGGACCACGAAGGCCATCAGACAGCCACGGGACGCCACTTGCAGAATTGCGCCGAGGTGGTCCGGCCGAGGGACGGAAGCTGCAGACTTCCCGACCGATCCTCCCTAGCACAATCCCACCCGCAACCGAGGTTACTTAGGCTTTTCAACCCTCGCGGCCTGGTGCGTTGTGTTAGCCCGGACAAGGCCGAGTATCCTTTGCAACTTGCCATGTTTTCCTGAAAACCGTATATATATTACTTTAGTAAAATAATTCATCACAAACAAATTATTAAAGCAATATATATATAAAGATAGTCGGAAAAATTTATACATAACCATTTATAAAAAAATATAGGGTTTTACAAGGAACACAAGGAAAACCCTATCCGGCACCCTAAAGTTTGCTCCAGCTCTAGACTCACTTAAGCTTTCCTGCAAGACCAAAATATTATCATGAGTAATCTAAGATTACTCAGTGAGCCTGGGTACCCCCTTTTATCCTAAACAGGATTCTATTTCCCAACCCGACTACCCCAGCAACAAAGAAAACAAGCAAGTGAAACAAACTTAGCAAGTTATCAAAGTCTCGCAACAGAAGCTATAGCGGAAGCATTCAAACAACAAACAAGCAAGAAAGGTTAGATCACTACGACTCAATTCGAAAGATCTAGGCTTGCTACAGTACGAGAAAGACGTCCTAAGGGAACAAGGAACTACTTGGACACCTTAGACTCTTCCCCCCTATGCGACTTGCTAAGACGACTAGAATAAGCAAGGGACACTTGAACTATCCTAGACTCTTAGACAACACACAACATGCAAAGACGACTAGACATAAACAAGGAACACTTGAATGCTCTAGACTCTTTACACCTAGGGCCCTTCGATATTCTGTTCCGTTCCAATCCTTCCTCATGCCGAGACCACAAAGTTCTCCGGCATGATCCCACCTTTAGCTACATCGTCATGTAGCGGTTACACTGGTAGCTAGCCAGTCGTAACATTGTCCCGCGCGAGTGGTCGTTGAGAACTCTTGCGAGACATACGCTTTTGGACACAGAAATATCGACACACTACTCTAGCTTCGGACTCAAGAAACGAATTCAAGAGACTAGGCTAAAATAAAACACACAACAACAATTCAAGCAAAGATTAGTCAAGCACACAAGCATGAAATCGAGCGAGAATATAACATGCTATAATCAACAAGGAGCAAGTATATACATCAAGCAACTTAAGATCATCTACATGCATGCAAACAATATAAGCAACTTAAGCAAAGATTATGTAACAAGTCCTAATGCATGCAACCAAATAAGATTTACCCATTTAAATCCTAAGTCCAAAATAACATGCAACCTAACCGATTTATTCATTTAAATCCTTAAGGTAATTTAGGCATGTTCTAACCTCGATTAAAAATTATGCAAAACAATGCAAATTATTTAATCATCTATCATGCATGCAACCGGATTTTAACAAGAAAATATTCAAGTTAAACTAGCTCATTATAGCATGCAGTTCTAACCAAATTTTAAGTCCCAATTTACTTAAAATGCAACCGAATTCAACATGCATGGTGATTCAAGTTAGATGTGCATTTAAACATTTCACTAAGATGAATCCTACCATACTAGGCATGCAATCGATTTAAACCAAAACTACATGCATCTATCCTACATGCATTACCGCAGACTCACCTTTCGCGTATCGACGATGATTACACAGACTCACTGCACCACACGATCAGACGGTCTTCGCGTCGACAGTTCTCCGCTCCTTCGACCGTTCTCGTTCTCGACTTACTCGATCCAACCGCGTCTCTCTCCCGAAGGTCTCTTCGATAGAAACTCCTTTTCTTCGACAGCTTGATTTCAACACTAACTCCGGGTTTTCTCGACGATCACTCGATAACAACTCCGCTCCTTCGTCTATGATTACTTCGACGGCAACTCCTTATTTTACTAGACGATTTCTTTCTCGACAATCTCCCTTGTTCCTCTCTTGTCTTTGAGAGAAAGCAAAGTTTTAAGTGTTTGAGTGTTGAGAGAAATGTGAGAACTTTGGTAATGAGTCTCCCTCCCTCTATTTATAAGCTCGAATCCTCTTCATTTCCTTAGTGCAAATCGACAAGTGTCTTCTCCTCTTCTTGTAAATGCGACATGTAATTCTTCTTCCAATAACAGCTTGACAATTAGCCTTCTAATCCTTCTTTATTAGTGCATGGAATCTCTTTTATTAGAGCATGTAACTCTTTTTATTAGTGCATATTTCTTAATTGCCACAAAATTTTGTAAGGCAATGATGCACAAGACTTGGCGCAATGTTGTCCACTTCTTCCCTCTTGAATCATTTGGTCATAATTGGTGAGACTTGGCCACTTCGGACACCACTTCTTCATTAATCTCCTTGATTAAGCTAATCCTCCACTAATTTCCTTAATCTTCTTGAATTTTTAATTCTCCCACTAACTCCTTTCTTAATGTCGCATGACTTGGCCTAATTTGCTCCACTTCTTCTCTTTGGTGTAAAATTGCATGACTTGGCCTCCTTAAACACCACTTCTTCCTTGGGATTAATTTCCCATTAATCCCACTAAGCCTTCTTGAAAATAATCTCCCACTTATCTTAATTCTTATTGGCCGAAATTTTGAGAAAATAATAATTTTTCCCAAAACACTCTATCCTTTGTCTATCACCTTCGATGTTTCCTTCCAGCATTCTTTGATTCATTCGGACCAGTTCCTCGATAGTTCGGTCAATGGCTATCGGTCCATTGGTCAGTCGTTAATGGTTCTCTCGGTAAGTTTTCTCGGCAACTTTCCTCGACTCTTCGACTAATTTTCTTGATTCCTCGATCATCCTTAGGGTCCTGGCCATACTCCCGGTCACTCCGTCTTGGTTTGGTCATTTTTCGACTCCTAACTTTTTCCTCGGACTTCTTCTGGTCGTTCTTCTCTGTTTTACATCTTCTTTCTTTTCAAGTCTTTTCCGGCCCATTTCCTCGATCTTTTATTTTGAGATTTTTACTCTGGGTGAGGGTCATTACATTCTCCCCCCCGTTATAAGAATTCGTCCCCGAATTCTCACGTCTCCTTCCTCTTTTGGTGATGCTCATACTCCTGGTACAGCTGTCGTTGCCTTATAGTTACTATCGTGTTAATATCTTTGCCGAAATTCTCCTTTCTTTGGCTGTTTCTTCTCCGATATTTTACTCCACGTACATACCACCGTTTTAACTTTAAATACTCGAACTCCGTTGCGGCTGCTTCTCGGAAAGCTTCTGCATCTCCAGTATTCACTTAACTCCACCTCATCTTTAGGTTCTCCATACATTAAGATTTTTGCCTTATTGCTTGGTCACCATAAACTTCCTTGAGTCAATGCTTTTCTTTCTTCAGCTTGTTCCTGACTCTTCTCTCTTCCTTCCTGTTTATAGCTTAACTCATTTCACCTTGACACACTTCAACATACGACTTGGTTTGACCTCAACACGATGCTTCTTCGATTCGCCTATTTCTTCATCTTTACACGCCTTAGGATTTTATTTCCTTTCAATTTCTTCGGCCAATTCTCGCCTTTTAGCATATTAACGCTGCTCCGTTACTGCCTATTATTTTCTTACACCCTCTTTGTCTATTCGTAGACTATCTTCTCCTTTCCCACATTATCTTCTTGCATCCTCTTTGCTCTATTCCTTGGACTACGTACTTTTTCTTTCGCACCTTCTTGGTCATGTTTACTTTGACTCTTTCTATACGCTTGCTGCTGTCGATTGATTTGCACTATTCTTTCGGTTTCTTGGAGTTTGCCTCATCCTTCTTTATCATCTCTCTTCTTTTCACTCCTCCCTCTTTAATAATCTGAACTGACTGCTCTTATCTTAGTCGAACTCTCTTGTTCTTTCTTGAGCTTCTTCTCTTCTGTCTGATCGCGCTTTGTGGTGGCTTATGTGAATCTTCGTCGATCGCGTTAAATAATGCAAGGTAATTATGCAATATAATTATCTATGCAAACCTATAAAACTCAAGCAACAATCAAAGCAAGTAATAAAACATGCAAGGATTAGCAAGCAGTTAAATAGTACTACGAGAAGTACGGCTAGAGAACGTAAGGTACTTTTACAAACCGTTGGAAAAGCTACACAAGTTCTACACCAACCTAGCCGATAATTCTAAGGGTTCGGATCCTAGACAACACAACAAGGTTAGGTCTAGATACACAAAAAGAAAATTATCCAACCCCTACACTTACGCTCAAAAAGAAAACAACCTTCCCTTACCCCCCAAGAGTTCTACTGGTTCCTGAGCCTAGTACATACTTCGCAAAAGCATACGCACTCGTTAACTGGCTCATCAGGTGGCGGTTCAGCGGGAGACTCGGTTGAGGTAGAGGCAGCAGACGTCGAGGTTCCAGCTTGGTTCATCGGGTTCTCTTCCATTCGTTCAGCTCGTCTTAACGGATTCTCTCTTGTCTCTTCCCATCGACCAACTGGGCTCATTCTCTCTGGCACCATCCGGTATGGACATTCGTGAACATAATGTCCTCTTCCACCACACACGGTGCATACCATATCCTCCAGGTCCGGAAAGTGTTGTGGTCTTGTCCTCCAGCAATGGTTGTTCGGATGCCCTGGTTCTCTGCACGCCTCACATCTCCTCCAATATCTCATTCGGTCTGGGTTTGGGCAACGATAAGCAAAGTGCCCTCGCAGTCCGCACCACTCACAATCTTGGTCCGTCGGGTCACACATGCGTCTCAACGCTGGCCTCCAGCAATGTCTTGTCCAATGCCCAATGCCTCTACACAACTCGCAATAGGGCGTGTTTCTCATGTGAACTTGATTTGGGTAGACCACCCTCTTCCTGGCAGTGGCTCGCACTCTCAGCCTGCCTCTCGGTTGAAATGTTACGGAGTGCATCTCCAACTCCCCTTTCGCCTGCAGCTCTTGGTAGTACTCTCTTGTTCTCTTCAAACTTGAACTACTTTCTCCCATCTCCATCCTTAGTCGTTCTCGGTTCTGCCTTCTTAACTCATAGCTCTTAGCAAGCATCTCCAAATCTCG
>NC_025686.1:6282619-6282993 GCF_000633955.1 Camelina sativa
TCCGGGTTTTCTCGACGATCACTCGATAACAACTCCGCTCCTTCGTCTATGATTACTTCGACGGCAACTCCTTATTTTACTAGACGATTTCTTTCTCGACAATCTCCCTTGTTCCTCTCTTGTCTTTGAGAGAAAGCAAAGTTTTAAGTGTTTGAGTGTTGAGAGAAATGTGAGAACTTTGGTAATGAGTCTCCCTCCCTCTATTTATAAGCTCGAATCCTCTTCATTTCCTTAGTGCAAATCGACAAGTGTCTTCTCCTCTTCTTGTAAATGCGACATGTAATTCTTCTTCCAATAACAGCTTGACAATTAGCCTTCTAATCCTTCTTTATTAGTGCATGGAATCTCTTTTATTAGAGCATGTAACTCTTTTT
>NC_025686.1:6283033-6301655 GCF_000633955.1 Camelina sativa
GCACGCCTCACATCTCCTCCAATATCTCATTCGGTCTGGGTTTGGGCAACGATAAGCAAAGTGCCCTCGCAGTCCGCACCACTCACAATCTTGGTCCGTCGGGTCACACATGCGTCTCAACGCTGGCCTCCAGCAATGTCTTGTCCAATGCCCAATGCCTCTACACAACTCGNTCCTTGATTAAGCTAATCCTCCACTAATTTCCTTAATCTTCTTGAATTTTTAATTCTCCCACTAACTCCTTTCTTAATGTCGCATGACTTGGCCTAATTTGCTCCACTTCTTCTCTTTGGTGTAAAATTGCATGACTTGGCCTCCTTAAACACCACTTCTTCCTTGGGATTAATTTCCCATTAATCCCACTAAGCCTTCTTGAAAATAATCTCCCACTTATCTTAATTCTTATTGGCCGAAATTTTGAGAAAATAATAATTTTTCCCAAAACACTCTATCCTTTGTCTATCACCTTCGATGTTTCCTTCCAGCATTCTTTGATTCATTCGGACCAGTTCCTCGATAGTTCGGTCAATGGCTATCGGTCCATTGGTCAGTCGTTAATGGTTCTCTCGGTAAGTTTTCTCGGCAACTTTCCTCGACTCTTCGACTAATTTTCTTGATTCCTCGATCATCCTTAGGGTCCTGGCCATACTCCCGGTCACTCCGTCTTGGTTTGGTCATTTTTCGACTCCTAACTTTTTCCTCGGACTTCTTCTGGTCGTTCTTCTCTGTTTTACATCTTCTTTCTTTTCAAGTCTTTTCCGGCCCATTTCCTCGATCTTTTATTTTGAGATTTTTACTCTGGGTGAGGGTCATTACATTCTCCCCCCCGTTATAAGAATTCGTCCCCGAATTCTCACGTCTCCTTCCTCTTTTGGTGATGCTCATACTCCTGGTACAGCTGTCGTTGCCTTATAGTTACTATCGTGTTAATATCTTTGCCGAAATTCTCCTTTCTTTGGTTGTTTCTTCTCTGATATTTTACTCCACGTACATACCACCGTTTTAACTTTAAATACTCGAACTCCGTTGCGGCTGCTTCTCGGAAAGCTTCTGCATCTCCAGTATTCACTTAACTCCACCTCATCTTTAGGTTCTCCATACATTAAGATTTTTGCCTTATTGCTTGGTCACCATAAACTTCCTTGAGTCAATGCTTTTCTTTCTTCAGCTTGTTCCTGACTCTTCTCTCTTCCTTCCTGTTTATAGCTTAACTCATTTCACCTTGACACACTTCAACATACGACTTGGTTTGACCTCAACACGATGCTTCTTCGATTCGCCTATTTCTTCATCTTTACACGCCTTAGGATTTTATTTCCTTTCAATTTCTTCGGCCAATTCTCGCCTTTTAGCATATTAACGCTGCTCCGTTACTGCCTATTATTTTCTTACACCCTCTTTGTCTATTCGTAGACTATCTTCTCCTTTCCCACATTATCTTCTTGCATCCTCTTTGCTCTATTCCTTGGACTACGTACTTTTTCTTTCGCACCTTCTTGGTCATGTTTACTTTGACTCTTTCTATACGCTTGCTGCTGTCGATTGATTTGCACTATTCTTTCGGTTTCTTGGAGTTTGCCTCATCCTTCTTTATCATCTCTCTTCTTTTCACTCCTCCCTCTTTAATAATCTGAACTGACTGCTCTTATCTTAGTCGAACTCTCTTGTTCTTTCTTGAGCTTCTTCTCTTCTGTCTGATCGCGCTTTGTGGTGGCTTATGTGAATCTTCGTCGATCGCGTTAAATAATGCAAGGTAATTATGCAATATAATTATCTATGCAAACCTATAAAACTCAAGCAACAATCAAAGCAAGTAATAAAACATGCAAGGATGAGCAAGCAGTTAAATAGTACTACGAGAAATACGGCTAGAGAACATAAGGTACTTTTACAAACCGTTGGAAAAGTTACACAAGTTCTACACCAACCTAGCCGATAATTCTAAGGGTTCGGATCCTAGACAACACAACAAGGTTAGGTCTAGATACACAAAAAGAAAATTATCCAACCCCTACACTTACGCTCAAAAAGAAAACAACCTTCCCTTACCCCCCAAGAGTTCTACTGGTTCCTGAGCCCATTTCCTCGATCTTTTATTTTGAGATTTTTACTCTGGGTGAGGGTCATTACATTGTCGGTCCTCAAAGTCTTTATCTTCGCATTGAACTGAGTGGAAACATAGCTGTGAAAGTTTGAAAAAGCTTCAAAAACACGGCCTTTTGAAGGTAAAAGAGTTAGCCACATATATTTAGATTTTTTATCAATAAACGTAACAAAATATTTGTTATTATCTCTTGAAGCACAAGGAGCAGACCAAACATCAGAATGAATAAGTTCAAAACAATCTTGATAAGTAGTAGTAGAGTTTGGAAAAACAGTTTTACAATGCTTTCCTAAAATACAAGCCTCACACTTCTCATGATCAAAAGACATTTTAGGAAGAAGTAAACTAAGGGCCTTAGTATGAGGATGACCTAGTCTAGCATGCCAAACAGAATTATTAGCAAAAGCAGAAACAAGATTGAGATCTTCAAGAACATAGAGATCATTCTTTGTTGATCCTTCACCAATAGTCTTTCCCGTCTTAATATCCTGAAACCAAATCTCATTAGGACTGAAAATAGCCAAGCAATCAAGATCACTTGTTGCCTTTTTGACAGACAAAAGGTTTGAAGTAAATTCAGGCATATAGAAAGCTTGAGAATCTTTGTTAAACAATTTCAGATTTCCTATGCCTTTAACAGGAACACCATGACCATTAGCAATGATAACATTTCCAGTTGCAGGTTTAACATTATCAATAAGATTAACATCACTGATCATATGATGAGAAGCACCAGAATCAACAATAATTGGCTTATGAGATTTTAGAGTAAGTAGAGCATTACCAGATTCTTTGAGAGAAGCAATGCTTTTGATAAGGGCATCAAGATCAGATTTTCTAACCACATCGTCATCTGCAGCAGATGCAGACATAGCCTTCCTAGGTTCATTCATCTTAGCCGGCTTCAGATGAGGATGGAGAACCCAACACTTCTCCTTGGTATGCCCCTTCTTCTTGCAGTGATCACACAATAACTTGTTGTAGTCACTCCTTTTGTAAGCTCCTTTTTCATAAGCTCCTTTATGAGCGATAGCAAGCTCACTTTTCTGGCTAAACAAACCAGTAGATCCATCTTCCTTTTGAATTTGCATACAAACCTCATTCAAATTGGGAAGCTTTTCAGATCTGAGGATATGATGGATGAGACCATTGAAAGAAGGGTTGAGAGTAAGAAGAAGTCCAAAGACTTGATCTTGTTCATGCCTTTCATTAAGCACCATCTGATCTGTTGTTGGAGGACGAAGAGTCTCCAACTCTGACCAAAGAGATCTGAATTCTCCAAAATGTTGGTTAAAAGGTTTCTCCTCTTGAGTTAAATTGTTCAATGCCTTCTTCACTTCAAAGATCCGGCTGAGATTTGAAACATTTCCATAGACACCTTTTAGGGTATCCCACAACTCCTTTGCTGTTTCACAATAAGAATATGCAGTAAGGAGAGACTGCTCAAGAGAGCTTTGGAGAATGGCAAGAACCATTTGATTTTCTTGAAACCATTTGTCATACTCAAGGTTGGATACTTCAGAACTGCCAAAAGGGTTTTTACCTGCAACATCTTCTTCATTCTCCAGAATACCAACAATCACTCTCTAGTGCTTAAAATATGATTCCATAGTCCCCGACTGCAAAGAGCAGTTTTGGTAGTCCTAGACCACATAATGTAATTATCTCCTTTAAGGATAACAGGAAGAGTAATCTGTTTTGAGTTTTCCATACCCAAAAAAGAAAAGAAAAAGAATAATAGCAAAAGAGACAGAGAATAAGGATCTAAAGCTCTGCTACCATGTAGAAATATAAGCGGGAGAATAGAGAGAATAGAGAGAATAGAGAGAAACTGTATATTATTTCTCTTAGTCCTGAGAATACAAGAGAGATACAAATATATAAAAGAAGAAGATAAAAACTAGCTGTTACAAAAATGGCTTGCATGAAGGAGAGAGACAAGACATCTTGCATGAAGGAGAGAGAAAGGGACATCATGATTATTTATTCCAACAGTCACGAGAGATGGGTGAACCTTACAATGTATTATATGTATGGATGTTTTGCTATGAACAAGAAGAAATTTTACGTGTTCAAGCTTAACAAACAATGCACGTTACAAGATTGCAAGTATATGATTCTATATGCTATGATGATTATTGTATAGATATATGTGATCGACATTAGTGAGTAACCCTCTTTCTTTCTTTGTCAAGTTAGGATGAGAATTCTAAATAGTTACGTAAATCTTCGTCTCGCTTTGTTGTTCAATGACTCGAGTTTTTATTTGAGACTTGGTTTGGTATCTATATTGGTATTATGACGTTGTTAAGAGTTTAGGAAGACACGTTTAACCTGGTGGTTTTCAATGAAGAAAGTTCTTGAAAGTACAATTTAAAAAGTGAATGAACAAGAAGGCCTAAAAACGCACGTGGCATCCCGTCTCTGAGGTAAAAGGAGACGGATGTTAGATCATTTATTTTAAGACTGAGGTTCGTTAACGACTGTGTAATCTCATTTTGTGTGGTTTCTTAAAAAGTTCCGAAACTTTATGTGGTTTGAGTTTTGAACGCGAAACTTGGTTAAACCATAGATCCATCACCCCAAAAAACCAAGAAAATCACTTGTCATTTATCTTAGTTCGACACAGTCAATACAACATATTAAAGTCTCCCATTAATAGAGAAAATTGGTACAGATAAAGGTATGTGATTTTGCATTATTGGAGCACAAATTGACTTAGAAGAAGTTACCTTTAGTGAAGTCTTTGTATTCGGGCTTAGCCTAGTGGCTAGTGGACACAATGGTACATATATCCCACTAACATCAATACATCATCAACCGATGAAATCCACTAGCTAACATTTCTAACGTATAACTTCGGCTGGAATCATATCAGTTTGAAATTTTTTACGTAGTTCAAAATTACAGAAATAACCCCTTACTTCAGTATAAAACCCATGATAAATATTAACAAAAAGATCAGACACACACAGACAACAAATAATAGAACCAACAAGATGGCAAACATCTCTCACTCGACGTTCATATTCTCCATCATTTTCCTCATCTCCACTGCGACTGCTGCCACATTCGACATCCTTAATCGATGTAGCTACACCGTGTGGGCAGCCGCTAGCCCCGGAGGAGGTCGGCGTCTATATGCTGGCCAGTCATGGAGGTTAGATGTTGCGGCCGGCACTAAAATGGCCCGGATTTGGGGTCGGACCAACTGTAAGTTTGATTCCTCGGGCCGTGGCCGATGCGAAACTGGTGATTGTAGTGGTGGACTTCAATGTACTGGTTGGGGCCAGCCTCCAAACACGTTGGCTGAGTATGCTTTAAACCAATACAATAACTTAGACTTCTATGACATCTATCGATGGATTTAACATCCCTATGGAGTTTAGGTAAGAGAATATATCATCATAAATATAAAATATGAAAAATTTCCCAAAAGCAATTTTCTTTAATTTGTCTATATTTCAAAATGTTTCATTATGATAAAATCTTTTGTCGGTGTGTTGTATTGTTTCCAGCCCAACAAGCTCGAATTGCAAGCGGATAATATGCAACGCGGACATAAAGGGACAGTGTCCGAACCAGTTGAGGGCCCCGGGCGGTTGCAATAACCCGTGTACGGTTTATAGGTCAAACCAGTATTGTTGTACGAACGGGAAAGGTTCATGTAGTAGCACTGGATTCTCAAGATTCTTCAAACAGAGATGTCCCGACGCCTACAGCTATCCACAAGATGACCCAACCAGCACTTTCACTTGCACCAACACTAACTACAGGGTCGTGTTTTGTCCTTAGGGCTAAGCTCCGTGCTACGGGTCTCCAGCTCCTCTTTGATTACCAATGAGCATTAAATAATTAGGAGCCGCGTCTCTGTTGTATGTCTGTAAGTATGTGGACGGGTATGATCAATATATATCTACGATCATGGATAATAATGAAGCAATAATAATTACGTTGGTCACCTATGTGCTGGACTCTAGAAAAACCACTCCTATGTACTCCAAATTGTATGGTCAAAGTCTAGAGATGTTTGTCAACTGTAACACTCCATCTAGGCTAAAAGTATCCCTTTTGTCACAAAATCAATTTCAAATTAAATCACTTTTACAAACCACAAATAACAATAAACAAGAATCAGTGGAGCGTACAACCATAATCACTGATACTAAGGGGAGCAGTGAAGCAAATGCTATAAACAAAGATGTTTACTTTGATCTCTTGCATGAATCCCATAGAGAGCCTAAATCAACATTACCTCCTGAGAGTACAATTCCTATGTTTTTGCAATCACTCAAAGAAAGATGACTACGGAAACTATTTGATAAAACTGCTGCTAGGCCAATAGCACCACTTGGTTCTACAGAGACCTTTAGTATCTCATAGCACATTCTCATTGCCTCAATTATTTCACAATCTTCCAAGGTTATCACATCATCTACCAGGTCTCTCACCACCGGCCTGATAGCAAATAAGACGTTTTGAGAAGGAATGATACAGATTTTGAAACAATTTAGCCATTTAGGTTATAAGAGTAAGAATTAATTTACCATGTCAAATCTCCAAGAGAAGCTCGAAGGCCATCGGCTATTGTATTAGTCACAGGTAAAGTGATGATCTTACCAGCGACCTTAGACTGAGCCGCATCATCAGCTCCTTTGGGTTCAGCGGCTATAATTCGGATGCTAGGCTTAATCGATTTGGCAGCAAGAGCCACACCACTTATCAAACCACCACCGCTTATTGGCACAACTATAGCATCAATCTCTTGGATTTGCTCTAGCAGTTCCAATGCAATTGTACCCTGACCACTGTTACAAGAACCATAACCTGAACTAATTACTCACCATAAAAATGAGAGTTATCTCGTCAAAGAACAAAGAATCCCATATTAAAACAGAGATGATTCCTTCAACATACTGTAATATTATTCCTAATATGCACTTTTGTGTAAGAAAATTAAATAACTTAAATTTTGGAGGATATAGTTCCCTTTTGTGTTAATGAGCCCACTCAAGAGATTCAAAGTTCTATCTTTCTAGCAAAATAAGGCTTTAGTGAGTAACGTACATTTGAGAACTGAACATATAACACCAACATAGAGAAGCAGAATACCTGATAATGCGTCCATCATTATATGGGTGGATGAGAACTGAACCTGTTTCCTGCAGAACTTTTGAAGCCACTGTCTCTCTAGAAGACATAGTTGATTCACTCCATATAACCTTACCACCATAACGGATCACATTATCAACTTTGCACTGTGGAGCACCTTTTGGTACAACAATATATGCCGGGATTCCCTGCATCTTCGCAGCCAAAGACAACGCAGCAGCATGGTTTCCACTGATAATAGAAATCCAATAGTAAGGGATGAACACTATTAAAGGCCCAAATGAAATCAGTAAACAATAAAGCATTAATCTTTCATAGTATGAAAACAAAATCTTACAAAACCTGCTGTGTGTTACAACCCCTTTGGCTGCTTGTTCAGGATCAAGAGACAAAACAGCATTACAAGCTCCACGGAATTTGAAAGCTCCACTGATATATCATAAGAAAGCAGAAATTTAAAATGATTAGATATTCGATAAGAATCTTCACTGACAACAAAGCATTAGTACCAAGTCCATCCCTGCCCCTCACCCTTTCTGAAAGCATTCACACTTAAAGAACAAGCTTCTTCCGGAGATTATATTCAAAGATTCAGATGTTAACACCGGAGTTATGTGTATATAAGGCTTAATACGCTCATGAGCTTCCTTAATGGTAGATATATCAGCAGCATACTTCTCTCTATTTGCTTCCATTTCTAAAAATATACAAAGAAACTTCATTATCACTTAATCAACATCCTACTTATCAGAAACAACAAATACTCATCTAACATTACTTCAAATTTGTTAAAAATGTTACCTTTAAGGCAAGAACACAACTGAGATTGCAAAAGCTTTTCTTGCTTACAAAAAGACTGAAACTTTTCAATTACAAAGCTTCTTCTTGCTTACAAAATGACTGAAACTTTTCAATGTCAAAAGCGTTTTGCTTACAAAAAGATAGAAACTTTTCAATTACAAAAGCTTCAACATATGACATTTGCAATTTACAGTTACAGTTTCGATTAAAGAACCCTTAAGCATCAGAAACACACGAATTGAAACAAAGGAGAGTCCAATTCACTAAGTAATTGAAACGAAGAAAGGAGAAAAGAACAAACCTAATTTCTCAAATCAGGTCTTCAGGATTTGGGAATTTTCAATTTTACCCCAGTTTCAGGGAATTGCAGATTCGAGAGGACGTAGTAGACGTTTCTTCAAAGACAGGACCATGTTGCGGAGCTATAAAATAGAACGTTACGCTGTTTAGCACAAGAAACGTCGTGCATTGTCTGTCTATATTAATAAAACTATCATATGAATGTGCTTTTTTACGTTGACTGCTATAGTAAATAAGTTACTAAACAGGTGAGGAGACCACAAGTGGAGATGTGATATCAGCTGATGATCCTAATCAATAGAATTTGTATATTGATCACTGACCAAATCTTTCAATCTTCAGATGATATAGTTGAGTATTTTAAGTTCTTAACTAATTTGATGAAAAATTTGATAAACTATGATATCCATTTCAACTCTCGTTCATCCTGCCAACACTATATATATCTCTCGTACGTCTCTATATTATCGCTTTATAAACATTTTTGAGGCATTGAGTAGTTCAAAGCGTGAATGCTGGAAACTGAGACAAGTTTCTCATGACAATTTTTTTTGGTGAAAGAGAGGGAAAATTCCCCAAGTTTTATTAAACAACAGAAAACAAATTACAACCGAACACGACGCGAGGTCCCAAATCCAACAAGATCCTCTAAAACAATCGAATTCACTACATCCGGTGGAGACTCAAAAATATACAAACCTAAAGACAGAGAAAAAGCATAGTTAGCTAAACCGTCGGCGAGACGATTCGCTTCCCTATACACGTGAGAAATGCGGACTATCCAGTCCCTTGATAAAAAGCCGTAGCACAATCGTACTAGGAAGGATAATGGATGAGAATCATTAATTCCAGAATTAAGAAACTCAACCACTATCTGTGAGTCTACCTCCAACTCCACTCTCGTCGCTCTCTTCTCCCAGGTTAAGCATAATCCATAATATACACCCCATAACTCAGCCATAGGTGCAGTACAGATACCAATATTTAGAGCAAAACCCCCATACCAGTTCCCCTCTCCATCCCGTAATACTCCTCCCGCTGTCGCTAAACCTGGATTTCCGTGTGATGCTCCATCAGTATTAAGCTTAAACCATCCCTCAGTCGGTAAGCTCCATTTGATCAGCCTATCTTCTCGCACCACACTCTGATCACCACTATGCAGTACTGAATTTGCGAGAGAAACTTCAGTAGCATAGTCCTTCAAGAAATGTACTCTGTCGCGGGATTTGATATTTGAACCGAAGACGTTTCCACAACGCCATTTCCAACCCCACCAGGCGCTGATAGCAAATAGTGTTGACCACTCGGCTCCACTAACATCCGAGTGTTGTCCCAAGTTAACATATAACCATTCTAAGATCGACATCTCAAAGAACCCATGTACCTTCATTGTAGCCCCAAGTCTGTGCCAAACTTCTACCATGGCTGGACAATCACGCAGTATATGTGTTATCGTCTCATTCCCACTTTTACAGACTTGACAGAGTCCCGAGTCACACAAATGTCTCCTGTGTCTTTCCATATTGGTCATCAGCATCTGATTTGCCACTAACCATAAGAAAATTTTCACACGTTCAGGTGCTACAACTCGCCAGATGCGATCAAAAAACTGTTGCATCCTCTGTTTTGGGACCCGATCCCGTGTTAAGAACTGATAGGCAGAGCTCACCGTGAATTTACCATCCGAGCACTCTCCCCATGCTATCCTATCCGTAGCCCCTGTTACATTATCCAGCACCCTAGCGGCTAATTGTAATCGCGTGTTTGTTGACACAAAGGGTGCGATGCGTGGTAAATCCCAGCCGATACCATCAATCCATAACTCATGTACCCGAAGATCACCATAGCCATCCGGAAGTGGTGTTATAACTGACTCTTGGAGGGGAGAATCAGAGAGCCACTTATCTATCCATAATTTGATTTGTCGTCCATTACCAAGAACCCAACATAAACCAGGAAACACTACCTCTCTCAATCCAGTCCCAATACTTCTCCATGTTGAAGACCAATGTCCCTTTGAGGTCAACCAAGCCAGATTCTGAGTATCGCCAACTTGATACTTGCTTCTTAGTAAAACTGCCCATAAACTATCCATATCCTTTAAAAGTCTCCATCCCAGCTTAGCTATGAGAGCTTTATTCATTGGTTTTGCCTGTCGAATCCCCAGCCCACCCTCTTGCTTCGGTAAACACACCCTATCCCAAGCAAGAAGATGTTGCCTCTTCTTCTCAGCTGAGCTTCCCCATAGAAAGTCTCTTGATATTTTATCTAACCTCTCAAGCATGTGTTGTGGTAGAGATATTGTGCTCATTGTGTGAACTGGTATTGATGACAACACTGCCTTTGTCAACGTAACCCGTCCAGCCAAACTTAAGAACCTTCCTTTCCAGCCCGATAACCTTGAGGACATTTTTTCCAACACATCTCCAAAGGTCTCCTTATTAATTCGTTTGTGTATAATTGGCATCCCCAAATATTTTCCCAGATCTCTGGTGGACTTAATACTACTCTCCACTGAAATCTGTGCTACCAAGTCCCGATGAACATTATCCGAGAAGAAGATTTTAGATTTTTCGAGACTGACTTTTTGGCCTGATGCGAGACAAAATTTCTCCAGGACTCGTCGTATTATCTTCACCTGTGCGACTGATGCCTCCGCGAACAGGATGAGATCATCCGCGAAGCAAACATGAGATAGCTTTGGGCCTCCTCTCGACAAAGCAATGGGTTTCCACTCTTTCCCAGCAACAGACAACTCAATCTGGTGGCACAACCGTTCTAAACACAAGACAAACAAGTAAGGGGACAGTGGATCGCCTTGACGAAGCCCTCACTCTGGAGAAAATGGTTCTGTCTTCTCACCATTCCACAGAAGGGTCATGGAAGGACCTGTGACACACTGCATTATCCAATTGACCCAATTCACTGGTAGCCCTGCAACCCGAAGTGTTTCTTCAAAAAAGTCCCACTTGATTCGGTCATAAGCTTTCTCCAAATCCAACTTTAACAGCATCCATCCCTTTTTTCCTTTCTTTCTCCTCATTGAATGAACTGCCTCTTGCACCACTACTATATTGTCAGTGCTCAGCCTACCTGGGATGAAGCTAGGTTGTGCAGGTCCAATTAGCTTTGGCATTAGTTTCTTCAATCGCAACACCATAGTCTTCGTAATTGTCTTGAACAGGACATTACAAGTCGGAATTGCATTATTCTCTCCGGTTTCGTCACTTTAGCAATTAGTACTAAGAGTGCATCATTCGTTCCACTTGGTAGCACATTCGACTCAAAGAAATTCAACACAAATCTTGTCATTGATTCACCAACAACGTCCCAACAGTCTTGGTAAAATATTGGCTGGTACCCATCTGGCCCCGGTGCCTTATACTTTCCCATACTCTGAATAGCTTGTTGGACTTCTAAACCAGAGAAGGGTTTAGTTAAAGACGTCAGCTCCTCCCTTGTTAAACCCGCAAAACCAACTCTTGGTAGTTGCTCTCCACCCACAGAAACATCCTCCATGGAGTATAGCTTCTTATAATAATCTAACTGCAAGGCTCTCCAACTCCGTGGAGTTTGAAATCCACACCCCTTCATTGTTCTTTAGCATCTCAATTATGTTCCTTCTCCTCCTGATAATAGTTGAAGTATGAAAGAATTTTGAATTACGATCTCTCATCGTTATCCATTTCTCACGAGATTTTTGGAACCATAACACTTCTTCTTGCTCCAAAACCACGTCCAGCTCCTTCATTAATAACACTTCCTTAGTAAGTAACTCATCAGTTTGAAAGATATCCAACAAATCTTGAGTAGCTTTAATCTCCATCAAAAACTGATCTTTTCTTTTATTTATATCACCAAAGATTTCCCGATTCCACTGTTTTAGTTTCACCCGTAAACCCTCAAGCGCATCAGGAGTGGTCAGATTATTTTACCAAGAATTGACCAACAATTCTTTGAAGCCCGTATGATTCAGCCAAGCCGCCTCAAATCTAAACGGTCTTCGTCTTGGATTACCTTTCATTTCTGGGTACAGTTGCAGGTATAATGGTGCATGATCAGAAGCTAGTATCGAGAGGTGAGTCACAACAGCCTCCTGATACTTCAAACGTGTCTCGGCACAACACAATACCCTATCCAACCTCTTTGCAACATAAGTACTTTCCATATTTCCTCGCCTCCATGTGTACTTGTTACCTTTAAAACCCATATCAATCAGTGTAAGCTCATTAATCCATTCACCAAAGGCTAGCGAATCTGTCGATAGACGACCATTGCCACCAGTCCTCTCATCAAGCCTAATGATCGTGTTGAAATCCCCACCAACTATCAACGGATCATTAACTCCTTCAATCTCCTGTTTCAACTGCCCCCACAATCCACTTCTTCGACTTACAGAAGGTGCAACATATACCACTATTAAGTGTATTCTATCATCTCCATTAACCACCAACGCATGTATAAACTGATCCGATGAGCTAATTATGGTGACATCTCCCACTTCAGTCCTCCATAACAGCCATAAGCCTCCACTCTGCCCTATTGCATCCACCCAAAACGAATTCGCAAAGCCCAAACGCTGACAAATACGGTTTGCACGATCTCCTGCTGCATGCGTTTCAAACAGAGCCAGTATGTCCGTCTTCTGTCGTTTGAGCATGTAATGAATTGATCTCCGAAAGTTGGGTTTATTCGCCCCCCGGCAATTCCACATAATACAATCCATTAAAATTGTGCAGATAGTCACTAGAACAACCGGGGAAACCCGTCACGCCGTTAGCAGAGCCGCCCCCATCTCCGGCAGAGCTCCCTGCAACGTCTCTTCCATCTGTTCAGACCTCTCCATCGTATCCAGTCGAGATCTCTCCTCTTCTGTCTCGCATCCCAGAATCGACAAAGTCTGCGCCATACCATCTCATGTATTCACAAACACACCACCTGACCAACACACACTGTCATCTTCGACCCTGAGTTGCTTCCCAGATGACACTAATTCAGTCTGCTTCTGTATCGGGCCAAAAATAAGGCCTCTTGTGTGCCGAATTTGTTTATTCTGTTTTCCCTTTGGCCCATTAACGACACCCTTGTGAAGTTCACCATTTCTTTTCTCCATACCACTCTCCTTAGGCCCACCTTTACCCTTACTATTCGAGCCCATTGAGCCCAATGCAAAAACCGCTTTTCCCTGGTTCCCATTTTTCCCTCCATGCAAGATATTCGAGTTATCTTCATTTTCCTTATTCTGGTCCGTTGATATAGCAACTTTTATTATCTCTGGAGATATCATATCATCTGCGAGATTCCCGAAACTATTCGTAATCTCAATATTCGCAACCGCCTGATTTTGCGGGATTTCCCGAAGATTCCATCCAGATTCAGCGTCCCCACTCCCAGCAGAGAACACCACTTTCATCGTCGGTGCGGCTGACCGTCGCTGGGATCCCCTCACCAGTATATACCCATCATCTTGTAAATTCTGTTGGGTCCCATTACCCTGGACACTGTTTCTCAACTGCTCACCTTGCGCAACCATGTTCCCCGATGAACTCGTGCCTTGCTTCGCCGTTACTCCATCTGCCTCATGCACCTCTACCCTCCGCCTAGAACATTAACTCGCTTGGTGACCAAAAATTCCACAAACTGGACATATGTTTTGTAATCCTTCATACGCCACAAAGTACCGATCCCCATTGATCTGGATTGTCCCCTTCAAAGGTTTTCTTAAATTCACCTCCACACACAACGCGAGCAAAACGTGCCCGTTCGAGATTTAACGTCGTTAAATCCACTTTGACTGGTCTACCCAATCCTTTTGCTATGCACATCAAGATCGCGCGATGGTAAAAGTTCACCGGGATATTTGACAACCGTATCCAAACCGGCGTGGTAACAATATCATCTGTCGCCGGATCAAACTCTGGGTCCCATGCTTGCACCATAAGATAACTACCATACACCCTCCATGGACCTCCTGTGAGCGCTGTCATGTATTCCTCCTCCATCTCAAACCTTACCATGAAAAAGTTACGTGGAAGATCTATCACATACATAGCCCCCTTTGGCTTCCACAACTCCCTTAGCTGTTTCGACAACTCTGCAATCCAAATGTTTCGACCTAACACTTTCACGATCATGCAATTCTTCCACAAACTATTCATCACCTCTAGAACCTCCTTCTCAATGGTAACAACCGGTTCTCCATCCTCTCCTTCCGGAAACTCCAGCCGAACCTTCCCCTCTACAAACTCATCGTCCATCACCAGTTCCGGTCTGAGTCTCCCTCCTGTCCCACTTCCCTTCACCTTCCCAACCAACAAAGCCCCAGGATCCGGAGGGTCTCCTGATGGCTCCACCCTTCCTCCGATATCGACCATAGTCGCGTCCTCCTGCCCTATATTCGCCATTACAGAGCCCTAATGAGTCTTTTGTAGTTTCTCTGACAATGGCTTTAAGGAAATAATGATCTTAAAAAGGTACATTTCCTCATCTTCTTCATTGTACCTAAAAGATCAGAGGGTTTTAGTCTTAAGATTAGGATTTTGATGGGACAGTACTTAAATCCTCGTATGGGAGTCCATAAAAACTAGAGACCCACTTCCAAAAATGCCTATATATTATATACATGCACAGACATGCTGACATGCATTTATTTTTGGATGAAGATAGCCCTTTAATCATTGTTCCATAATTTCATTCACTGCGAAAACTTAGCTAGTCGTGTACTATTTGGTGGAAAATAATATCTTTATGAGCTCTGAGCTCAATTCATAAGTCAAACAAACTCATGTGATATAAGCGTTTTTCTTGGATCTTTACCTAGAATGATGGATCAATTTATTTCTTTCAGATATACATGCATGAATGAACTGTTGACCTTTTGTATACGATCTGCATTTATGTGGATGGTTTTTCATCTTTAGTAGTATTTTTTTTTCCTGATTCAATCTCATCCAATCAACTGTAAAGAGAGAGTCGTCATTTTCTCTACGCAAAGATAAATAGTCCACTCCACACATATGCGCGAGTTATTATAAAATCAGTGATATTAATTAATTTTAATTTATTTAATAATTATAATTTTTTAATATATATATATATATACATATATATTTTTTAATGTCCATGATATTTCTTTACATTTTTAATCATTTAAATCATATGACATGAAAATATATAATTTATTTTAAAATAATCATAATACATATCGTTTGAATTTATTCATTTTTTTTGTTAAATTTTTGTAATATTTTTCTTTAGTATTTTTAATATTCAAAGTAAAAAAAAAAAAACATGATTAGTGATAAAAATGAAATTTTAATATGATTTGGAAACATTTAACATTTAGTAATTATATTATTATAAAATTTGAAGTTGTTCGTATAAACTACAACATAAATTATTTAATAAATATATTATTCTTATTTTGTAAGTAACAAATTAAATATGTTCATATATAATCTCTTTCTATATTCCACTTAATTCAAGTTATATTACTAGGTGTAGTTCTAATGATTTCATATTTCTAGTACAAGGTAGATTGGAATGGAATATCAAAATGTTTTTTATTTTATATTAGAAAAATCCTTAAACCACAAAATTTGAATTAAATAAATATTATAGTGATTCTTGTATAATTATATATTGGATGATTAAAAAAATATTTATAATGATGATTGATGAGTATACTAAAAATATGTATTACAAATATTTTTGAGATAACAATTTATACTACAACGTATTGTGATTTTATGTGAGTTCACAAAAGAATAGTTGTTAAAGACGTTAAATACATGCAAAACACACAAATAGAGAAATGTTTTGCATTAAAGTGATTAAAAATGAAATGTACAAAATATCACCAACCTATCAATATTTTTAAAAAATAATTTTATATTTCTAAAAACGGTACCAAAAGCTGCTTGTGGAATGTGGTTAGTTTTGCAAGGGAGACCTAATAAAATTAGAAGTCCGTAGATTCTCGTCACAATGAAGAGAGAAAGAAAACAAAATTTGAATCTAACCTTATGTGTTAACATTTCACAATTTTAATGTTTTTACTACAAAAAAAAACGTATTGTATCACAAAACTAAATGTTATTGTTTTAGATTAGTTTTTAATAATCGATATAAAAGTTATATATCAACATCAATTACAATAATTGATACTGTTATTGATATGTATGACATTATTTCATTATAACCAATGCAATTCTAAATCATTTGCATCACTTTTAAAATACAAATTAATAAATTTACTTCACTTAATAATTGATGTATTTTTAATTTATATCAATAAAATAAAAAAATTGTTTGATAGTAAATTTATATTTTGGGAAAAGTCATTTGATTTTAATATGTATCTGTTGTTATTTATTGATGATATATATCTTATAAAAAATTATAATACTTGAACAAATTGGCAATACATATATTTTTTTTAAAAATGTAATTGGATAAACACATGTTATTATTTGATCTTAAGTTAGGTCGATTAGTACATATATAATTTGATTTCACTATTTTCAATTTTTATTTTTTTAACATGAAAAATATTTAACAATTTTTTTTTTATATTTTTTAAAAAGCTCTAAAATATAAAATTTTAAAATATGTAGTTCTTTTTGTTTTTCAAAAATAGCAATTGTAGTTCAAATACATAAAAAATAATAATTATATTATTCTTTAATCAATTACAACATAAAATCCAAATTCACAACATTTAAAAAAGAAAAAAAAAACCAAAACAAGTAATATCCCATATCGACTGTGGCAAAAAAAAGCTCTCCTAATTGCTTCTATATATTCTCTTCAGGTAATGGTCCATCTTATGTGGGAATAACAATTAATTGTGGGATCCATCATAAGTATAGCATAAATAATTCTTATGAGTTATCAAATGAATATATATAAAAACATGATTAAAATATATAAATAATTAAAGATTGTAAAAAAATTATTTTCATATTATTAAATTTTTAACATCAGTTTTCTGAAATGATATAAATGTTTTACATTATTTTTTTTTCAACTGTTTTACATTAGTTTTGATAACTAATACAAATATTTTATATCAATTTAGTAAAATGATGTAAGACTTGCAACATTTTTTGTAAATGAACATTGGTTCCACTAATTAAATCAAATGTTCTTTTCAATTGATGCAAATTATTTGTATCAACAAAATGTAAATCATTTATTTAAGTGATACAAATTATTTAAACATCATCTAATATGATACAAATATATAAAATAAATGATCTAAAATAAACTTTTCTTTTGTAGTGTTTGTTTATTATGTAGGGAAATTGAATTATTGTATGACCAGTCAAAATGTGGTATGGTACCATGCATCATGCATGGTGCAAGGAATGTATATCAAAGATTTTTCTTCCACCGATTTCCAACCAATCGTCTCTAAAGTAATTAAAATCTCTGATAAATGAGCCATAATTTATTTATATTCAGATGGGGTATGGTAAACGGTTCAATCATCCCCAATTTTTATGTCAATCCAATCTATAAGCTTTATCCTATAAAAAAAAAAATATACGCTTTAGTATCAATTTTGTCATTCTCTTATTTTTTTTTTGTTCTTTTTTTTTTGTCCCTTCTTATACATATACTATTTGAGTTCAATACCTATGTGACTTGAATTTTTTTTTTATTAGCTTGTAACAACGATAAAAAATTTTATCAACAAAATAATGTAAATCAATATTTTATCATAAAATTTACACTCCATTGATGGAAGAGTTATAAGTAATTTTATTAATCTATGAGCTAAGGATTCCTCAAAATACCACACTTTATATTTTTTTCTAAAAATATTACAAAAAGTTTTATTTTCCAAAAATAACACAAACACAAAAGAATTTAAGAGTGTAGAGAAGTTTTTTTAAGGTTAAAGTTGACAATTTTAGATCTAAAGTATGGATTTTAGAAAATATGATTTCGTGTTTAGGATTTAGAGATTATTTTTTAATACGAAAACTTTAGTTCAGTTTTGTGGTAAATTTTTAATATATATATGTATATTAGTGGTATTTGTGAAAAAAATAAATATTTTAATGGTATTTAAAAAAAAATTCTAATTTACTGATATTTTTGAGAATCGTCCTTAACTTATTGTCCTCGAAAATAGAAAAACCATTAAACACAAAATTTGAATTAAATAACTATTATAATGATCTTAAAATAATTACGTATACGGAGAGACTGAAAACCTGATTCTTGTTTATAACTCTGTAAAATGGTTATCTTTTTTTTTTTTTTTTTTTTTTTTTTTTTTTTTTTTTTTAATTTTAG